>NW_027196701.1:0-81254 GCF_038502225.1 Cherax quadricarinatus | reverse complement strand
CTGCCCAATATCATTACCACTAAGGGACTGGCCGCAGCAGTCAAACATTTGAGGGAGTTAGGTATTAAGCAAGCGGAACCAGACATTGCTACAGACAACGTTAGTAATGTAGGAATCTTGGTAGGAGATTACATAGACGAGTTCGTGTCCACGAGAAGGGTTTTCAAGGAGGGTGTTGGCTTGTACAGGACTCCAGCAGGGTACATCATAGGAGGCAGGGTACCAGCTCACTTTCCTGCAACCCCGGGAAAGGAGGGCTCCAGTATTACAGCAACTGAGGCTGTACTGGTGATGCGGATTGGGGTGCACGAAGGTCTGTCAGAGAAGCAAGTTGGCACATACGACAGTGAGCTGGTCCATAAACTATGGGACCTGGATGTAGTAGGGATTAAGGGTGACCAGCCGCCCCCAAACACGAAGAGACGTATCGAGATTACTTGAACCATGTGCAGTTCAGGGACAGGCAGTACTGGGTGCAACTCCCATGGAAGCTGGGACACCCAACGCTGCCCACTAATTTCAAGAAGGCACGGGGTCAGTTGAATTCATTGGTGAACAGCCTGACCAAGAAGGGTCTGGTGGGGAAATATGATGATATTATTAAGGAACAGCTGGCCCTTGGGTTCATTGAGAAAGTGCCCAATGCCAGCCCTGGGAAAAACACCCATTGTCTTCCACACATGGCAGTCACCAAGGAGTCGGTAACCACTCCCATCAGAGTAGTCTTCAACTGCAGCTCGCAGACGAGTCCCCGAGAGCCATCGTTGAATGACTGTTTGCTCACAGGGCCCTCCCTGACGCAGAAATTAGCAGATGTGTTGTTGAGATTCAGGACAGAACAGTACGCCTATGCGGCAGACATTAGCAAAGCCTTCCTACGTATTGGGTTGCAGCCACAAGACAGGGACTACACAAGGTTCTTGTGGTTGACTGACAGGGAGGTGCCCAAGCAAGGGTATGATACCTACAGATCATGAGAGGTAATGGGAGCAATCCTATTATCTGTCTCAGTGCTGGAGGCAACGATGTTCACAGACATAGGAGTGAAGACCTGATTAGCAGGTATAGGTCAGCAATAGAAATAATTAGGAGTAAGGGTGGGAACCCTGTCATATGAGGTATTTTGCCAAGGAGAGGAGTTGGAAATGAATGGTTGTCCAGGGCAATTGGTGTCAATTGCTGGCTGGACAAATACTGTAAGGAAAATGCGGTAACATTCATTGACAACTGGGACCTCTTCTATGGCAGAAATGACATGTATGGCAGGGATGGGGTTCACTTATATAAATCTGGGGTGTTAGCACTGGCAACTGCAGTGGAGGGAGCAGTTAGGACTTTAAACTAGGAATAGTTAGTGGTATGGGTTTTGGCAGGAAAACAGTGAAGTCCCAGTGTAGTAATATTACTAGTTCTAGGGGAACTAGTAATAAGCAGAACGGGGTAGATATTGAAAACCCAGGGACTTTGGGTGATAAGGACAGTAATAGGTTTAGTAGAAAAACAGAAATGAGCAGGAAGGGTAAAGAGAAAGGAGAGTCTTTCAGTGTTTATTATGCTAATTGCCGTAGTGCTAGGAATAAGATGGACGAGTTGAGATTAGTTGCTAGTGCAGGTAACGTTGATGTATTTGCCTTAACTGAGACGTGGTTTAATTCAAAAAGTCGGGACATGCCTACGGAATGTCATATTCAGGGTTTTAAATTGTTCCAAGTAGATAGAAGTATCGGGAAGTGGGGTGGGGTGGCATTGTTTGTCCAAGATCGCTAGAACTGTTGCATAAAAACGGGTATTAAGTCTGAAGTAACACATACAGAGTCTATTTGGATAGAATTTTCAGAGGGGCATGAAAAACTGATTTTAGGAGTGATATACCGTCCCCCAAACTTAGATAGGGACCAAGGGAGACTACTATGGGAGGAAATTGTTAAGGCCACAAGTCACGATAATGTAGTAATTCTAGGAGACTTTAACTTTAGTCATATTGATTGGAATTTCTTGACTGGGAATTTAGAATCATACGACTTCTTAGAAGTAGTTCAGGATTGTTTTTTGAAGCAGTTTGTGACAGAACCTACAAGGGGAAATAACCTGCTTGACTTAGTTATGGCAAACAATGAAACCCTTGTTAATAATTTAGAAATTTCAGAGGAACTGGGTGCTAGCGACCACAAATCAATTACATATAGCATTGAATGGAAGTACGATAGTAGCGATAACTCAGTAACAGTCCCAGATTTTCGCTTAGCAGATTACGATGGGCTTAGAGAACACTTATCATCTGTTGACTGGGGTAACGAAGTGAGCTATCAATATGACAGTTTTCTGAGCACTATACATGCTGCTCAAAGAACGTTTATCCCATATAAAGAAATTAGATCAAATAGAAATGACCCAAAATGGATGAATAATATGCTCAAATATCTACTAGGGCATAAGAAAGGAATTTATAGGCGTATCAAAAGAGGTGAGGGTCATCTTATGAATCAGTATATTGGCATTAAGAGGGACATTAAAAAGGGGATAAGAAAAGCTAAAAGGGACTATGAAATTAAAGTTGCTAGGGATTCTAAGACTAACCCAAAATGTTTTTTCCAGGTCTATAGAATAAAAGTTAGAGATAAGATAGGTCCCCTTAAAAATAACTATGGGCACCTTACTGACAAAGAGAATGAAATGTGCTCGATTTTTAATAATTATTTTCTCTCAGTTTTTACATAGGAAGACACTAACAATATTCCAGTAATTAATTTTTATAGTGGGCTAGAAGAAGATAAATTATGTAACATCACATTCACTAGTGAAATGGTTGTGAAGCAGATAGACAGACTGAAGCAAAATAAGTCGCCGGGTCCTGATGAGGTTTTTTCAAGGGTTCTTAAGGAATGCAAAATGGAACTCTGTGAACCATTAACTAATATTTTTAATTTATCTCTTCAAACAGGTGTAGTGTCTGACATGTGGAAGATGGCTGATGTAATTCTTATTTTTAAAACAGGGGACAAGTCGTTACCGTCAAATTACCGCCCAATAAGCCTGACCTCAATTGTAGGCAAATTACTAGAGTCAATTATAGCTGAGATTATAAGAAGCCATCTCGATAAGCATAGCTTGATTAATGATACTCAGCATGGATTCACAAGAGGCCGGTCTTGTCTAACTAATTTATTAACTTTCTTCAGTAAAGCTTTTGAGGCTGTTGACCACGATAAAGAATTTGATATTATTTACTTAGATTTTAGTAAGGCTTTTGATAAAGTTCTGCACCATAGACTGTTAAAGAAAGTGGCAGTTCATGGCATTGGGGGAAAAGTGCTCTCGTGGATCGAGTCATGGTTCACTGACAGGAAGCAGAGAGTGTCCATAAATGGGGTTAAATCTGAGTGGGGATCAGTAACAAGTGGCGTTCCACAGGGATCAGTCTTGGGCCCGTTGTTGTTTATAATGTATATCAATGATCTTGATGAGGGAATTACTAGTGATATGAGCAAATTAGCCGATGACACAAAGATAGGTAGGATAATTGATTCAAACGTAGATGTTATGGAACTTCAGGAGGATTTAAACAAACTCTATTCTTGGTCAGAAAAGTGGCAGATGAGGCTGTTGACCACGATAAAGAATTTGATATTATTTACTTAGATTTTAGTAAGGCTTTTGATAAAGTTCTGCACCATAGACTGTTAAAGAAAGTGGCAGTTCATGGCATTGGGGGAAAAGTGCTCTCGTGGATCGAGTCATGGTTCACTGACAGGAAGCAGAGAGTGTCCATAAATGGGGTTAAATCTGAGTGGGGATCAGTAACAAGTGGCGTTCCACAGGGATCAGTCTTGGGCCCGTTGTTGTTTATAATGTATATCAATGATCTTGATGAGGGAATTACTAGTGATATGAGCAAATTAGCCGATGACACAAAGATAGGTAGGATAATTGATTCAAACGTAGATGTTATGGAACTTCAGGAGGATTTAAACAAACTCTATTCTTGGTCAGAAAAGTGGCAGATGAAGTTCAATGTAGATAAATACAAGGTTCTGAAGCTTGAGAGTGCCATACAGATTGCGAAAAGGACTTGGGGGTTATGGTGAGCAGCAACCTTAAACCAAGACAGCAATGCCTAAGCGTACGTAATAAGGCAAATAGATTACTGGGATTTATATCAAGAAGTGTAAGCAACAGAAGTCCAGAGGTCATACTGCAGCTTTATACATCATTAGTAAGGCCTCACCTAGATTATGCAGCTCAGTTCTGGTCTCCATATTACAGAATGGACATAAATTCGTTAGAAAACATTCAGTGTAGGATGACTAAATTAATACATAGCATTAGAAATCTTCCTTATGAAGAAAGATTGAAGACTCTTAAGTTACATTCACTTGTTAGACGAAGAATGAGGGGAGACCTGATCGAAGTGTATAAGTGGAAGATAGGTATTAATAAAGGGGATAATAATAAGGTCTTGAGGATGTCTCTCCAAGAGAGAACCCAGAGTAATGAATTTAAATTAGATAAGTTTAGATTTAGAAAGGACATAGGAAAGTATTGGTTTGGAAATAGGGTAGTAGATGAGTGGAACAGTCTACCTAGTTGGGTTATTGAGGCTAGGACTTTGGGTAGTTTCAAATTTAGGTTGGATAAGTACATGAGTGGGAGGGGTTGGATTTGAGTGGGACTTTCACTTCAGAGCTTATTTCTTGGGTGGCATTGAAAATTGGGTTGGGCAAATATTTTGTTAGTGGGATGAATTGTAAAGGACCTGCCTAGTATGGGCCAACAGGCCTCCTGCAGTGTTCCTCCTTTCTTATGTTCTTATGTTCTTATGATTCAGGGCAGTGTTGTTTGGTGCCACTAGTTCACCATTCTTATTACATGCTACCATAGACTACCACCTTGTGAACTGTAACAGCCTGCTTAAAGAATTACTGAAGACCCTACTTTATGTAGAGAACATGCAAGGTACCACCTCAGATGAAAGGCTGTTGATGGACATTTACCGAGAGTCTAATCAGGAGATGCTCTCGGCTAACATGCCACTGAGAGAATGGGTGACAAACAATCCAACGTTGCACGGCACGGTGGAACGTGACTATGCTGGCTACTCAGTACCTGAGGTAACATCGGTGTTGGGATTGGAGTGGGAAATCAAGGAAGACAGACTTAGGCTAAAGAAGAAACCTGATGGGGAAAAGAAGCTGACCAGGAGGTCTTTGCTGAGCAAAGTGCAGACTGCCTTCGATCCTTTGGGTGTGTTGACACCCATCACCATTCGAGGGAGGATGCTAGTGCAACAGACCTGGGAGCTGAACCTAGGTTGGGACGACCCACTGCCAGAAACAGTCTGCCAGGAGTGGGATCTGGTTAGCAAAGATCTAGCAGAATTGCATGAGTTCACATTCCCCAGGTCCATCGGGTGCACCGGGCTGGACTATGACTTGCATGTCTTCTGTGATGCCTCCTCCAGGGCCTAAGGGGCAGTAGTGTATTTGGTGGCCGGGGACCAGGTCAGTCTGGCAACCAGTCGTGCGCGGGTGACACCCCTGAAGGATTGCTCGATCCCAAAGCTAGAGCTCACGGCGATGTTGCTGGGAGCAAGACTGGGTAAGTACATAGAGGAGGTGTTGAGTAATCTGAGGGTGACACACACCTATGTATGGACAGACTCGGAGGTGGCCTTACAGTGGGTCTAGGACGACAGGTCTAAGCTCCCCTATGTCAGGAATCGGGTAAAGGAGATACGGGAACTACAGTCAACGTCAACAATTCTGTACGTGCCTACAGATCAAAACCCAGCGGACCTGATAAGCCGAGGGGTGACACACAAAAAGCTGAGTAAAAGCGAGATTTGGTTCAAAGGTCCAGACTGGTTACTGGCAAGGGATTGCTGGCCGGAGCAGAAATTCGGGGAGACAACCAGCAGCATAGTACACTTTGCGGGGGAACCCGACACTGAACTATTTGACCCCAGGCGCTACTCCTCTTGGAGGAAACTTGTAGGAGTCACGGAAATGGTATTTCGATTTGTGAGGAAGCTGCATGACAAGGTATGCCAAGGTCGACAGTTATCTCTCGTGGGTCCCAGAGAATATTGGATAAGGCAGTACCAAAGGGAGAGGTTTCCAGGAGTGCTGGAAGTACTGGTGACCAGGCAGCAGGTTATGGCGTCGGGACGTGTGTCCAACGACGACTCAGGGAACAGTAAATTGGTTCACTCTTTGGGATTGTTCCTAGATCATGCGGGGCTAATAAGATGCAGGGGACGAATACAAAACTCTGAGCTCAGCTATGGGGCCAAACATCCTGTGCTACTGGGAAAGGAGGGATGGGCGTCAGAGCTATTGGTACAAGATGCCCATCAGAGGACCTTACATGGGGGGTTTGGAGATACCCTCACCTGCCTACGTCAGAATTACTGGGTACTGAAGGGTTGAGCTGCCGTCAAAAGAGTGCTGAAGAGTTGCACGGTCTGCCGGTGGTACGATAGGAGGACCCTACCATACCCAGGTCCACCACTGCTGCCTCAGGAGTGGGTACATAGTGACAGGCCTTTTGAGACTGTGGGAATAGACTATACTGGGGCTATCACATTGAAGAACCCAGGAGACGATAGGGTGGGCCCTCAGAAAGTATATGTCTGCCTGTTTACTTATGCCACTACTCGAGCTGTGCATTTGGAGTTGGCAGAAGATATGTCAACAGAGACTTTCGTGAAGTTGTTCAGGAGGTTTACAGCCAGATTCTCGTGCCCGCGATTGATTATCTCGGACAATGGCACAAGCTTTAGGGCGGCCGATAAAGTTTTCAGGAATCTTAGGGACAACGGAGAAGTATGAGAACACCTGAAGAAAATAGAGTGCGAGTGGAGGTTCATAGCTCCCAGGGCGCCTTGGCAAGGGGGATTCTATGAACGTATGGTGGGCACAGTCAAAGGGTGCATTCGGAAGGTCTTGCACGGCAGGAGAGTGAGCTTTGATGAACTGAGGACAGTGTTAGTTGAGATAGAGGCAAGAGTCAATAACAGGCCTCTGACCTACGTACAAAATGGGATTGACGAGCAGGAAGCTCTCACCCCCAATCACATGCTGTTTGGAAGGAGGATTGAGCCCTTCCCCACAATTCTGAGTCAGTCTTCCAAGGAGCTGGATTATTATGGGCCAGATGGTCCCCCCATCAATGAAGAGCTGCACAGGAGTCACAACAGACTGGTGAACATCCTGGACAAATGGAACCAGGTGTGGCGCAGGGATTACTTGACAACCTTGCGGGAACATTTCTATGGTGCCGACCCCGAGGCAAATAAGATGATGCTAAGTGAAGGGGACCTGGTGCTAGTAGAACCCGAGGCGCCCAGGGCATACTGGCCTCTTGGCCTGGTAGTGTCGACCCACCCAGACAAGGCTGGGCGGTTGAGAATGGTGAAGGTGAGAATGAATGGTGTCGAGACTATAAGACCCTTCAACAGGCTTTTACCTCTCGAGGTCTACACGGTGGGACTGGGACATGAGAAATTAGACCAGAGGCTGACCGAGCTGAGCGGACGGACGACCCGTCGAATGGCACTCAAGTCCAGGGCCCACTGGGAGGGCCTGCGGGAGGCAGACTTGATCTAGACTTAGTGCCTACCTTCACCGGCGGGAGGATGTGGAAATTTATTTGGTCCCTAAAGTTCCACAGGACAGATCCAGCATGGCCGTAATGGGATGGCTGAGCTGGCTGGCCCTTAAACCCTCCCAAACAAACAGCATTCTCTCTATTTTGGCGTGGATTGTTGGTAGGCATTTATTTAATTTATAGATTTACCCTTCAGCGAAGGAGTAGGCAGTTTTACTGTTAGTACACTAATATTAGGTTTACTAATGCAACAGTAGACAATAATAGTGTAGACCTAAGACCTTAACATAGGTAGTAATAGGCCGATAATGTAGGCAAACACTAGGTTAAGTTAGCTAGGGAGAACTGGCAGCCCTAGCTTGAATGACGAGTCGCGGGTCTCAAAGACACAATAGTGTCCTTCTTAAGACAGACACCAACTGGACAAGACGTGCCTTGATCAGCAGACGGCACCCCCCGCGTGTCTACACATTTGAGACCTGGGGAAATCTGGTAGAGACACCTCAATGTACCGTAGATGACCTCCGTCAGGCCCATACAGTAAGACAAGACCTCCACTTTATCTCATAGATTGCTGGCCAGTGTCTGGGGAGATTGTGAGTGAGTTTATCTGTGGGCCTGTGTTGCAGCTGGCAGAGCATGCCCAGTAAGTACCAGTGTCTCAAAGCAGTCTGGAAGCTAGTGTCCGTGTCTGCATAGTTATACTAGGGGATACATACCCTCTTGGATATAGGAATTTCTGAGGTGCAGGCAGGACACTAATAACGATTGAATATTGCAGGAATTAAGGCTCCCGGTTGCACGTGGTTTCTGAGGGAAAGTCCAGAGGGGCTAAGGCTAAGCTTAGGGAAGTTGAAGATCAGGATATATGCTGCAACACCAAGTAAGTTAGTCCTTTATACATGCATGTAGGCGAGTTTCTTGCAACATCAATCATGTGTGAAAATCTGTCCTATAAACCACTTGTGAGGCTGAGGTACCCACCTCAGAGCTCGGTGTCAACAGAGTTTGCCAGGGTAAGCGATTCACTTGGAGGCAGTCCACACAAATTTTCACACAGCGTGTTCCCCAATCTTCACCTACACACCCTACCTCTTCCCCCTCATCACACCTTACTATGCTTTCTCTTACCACTCCCTCACAGTGCCTCTTCTCCCTCACCACACCTTACTCTTGCTTTCCCTTACCACTCCCTCACAGCTTCTAGCCCTCACTGCCACACTACCACAGTCCACACCTTGCCCTCACACATTCTAACATGCAATCTACACTCCTAGTCATGTAGCCATCAGCCATCCTAATTACTGCCTACACTGCCTGCACACTCACCCTCTCAGTCACCTCCACCCACACTGGGTCACCAACACTACCACCCACACTGGGTCACCAACACTGCCACTCACACTGGGTCACCAACACTATCACCCACACCGGGCCACCAACAATACCACCCACACTGGGCCACCAACACTACCACCCACACTAGGTCACCAACACTACCAACAACACTGAGTCACCAACACTACCACTCACACTGGGTCACCAACACTACCAACAACACTGGGTCACCAACACTACCACAAACACTGGGTCACCAACACTACCACCAACACTGGGTCACCAACACTACCACCCACACTGTGTCACCAACACTACCACCTACACTGGGTCACCAACACTACCACCCACACTGGGTCACCAACACTACCACCCACAGTGGGTCCCCAACACTACCACCCACAATGGGTCACCAACACAACCACCCACACTGGGTCACCAACACTACCAACAACACTGGGTCACCAACACTACCACCAACACTGGGTCACCAACACTATCACCCACACCGGGCCACCAACAATACCACCCACACTGGGCCACCAACACTACCACCCACACTAGGTCACCAACACTACCAACAACACTGAGTCACCAACACTACCACTCACACTGGGTCACCAACACTACCAACAACACTGGGTCACCAACACTACCACAAACACTGGGTCACCAACACTACCACCAACACTGGGTCACCAACACTACCACCCACACTGTGTCACCAACACTACCACCTACACTGGGTCACCAACACTACCACCCACACTGGGTCACCAACACTACCACCCACAGTGGGTCCCCAACACTACCACCCACAATGGGTCACCAACACAACCACCCACACTGGGTCACCAACACTACCAACAACACTGGGTCACCAACACTACCACCAACACTGGGTCACCAACACTACCACCAACACTGGGTCACCAACACTACCACCCACACTGTGTCACCAACACTACCACCTACACTGGGTCACCAACACTACCACCCACACTGGGTCACCAACACTACCACCCACAGTGGGTCCCCAACACTACCACCCACAATGGGTCACCATCACAACCACCCACACTGGGTCACCAACACTACCACCAACACTGGGTCACCAACATTACCACCCACACTTGGTCACCAACACTGCCACCCACACTGGGTCACCAACACTACCACCCACACTGGGTCACCAACACTACCACCCAGAGTGGGTCACCAACACTACCATCCACAGTGGTTCACCAACACTACCACCCTAACTGAGTCACCAACATTACCAAACACACTGGGTCACCAACACTACCACCCACGCTGGGTCACCAACACTACCACCTAGACTGGGTCACCAACACTACCACCCACACTGGGTCACCAACACTACCACCCACACTGGGTCTCCAACACTACCACCCACACTGAGTCACCAACACTACCACCCACACTGGGTCACCAACACTATCACTCACTTTGTCAATGGTCCAAAATCGGACCGAAACGTCGCCGTAAGCTTCTCTCTTTTATGTGCGGGTATTTGTGTATCGTTCCAGTCACGGTATTGTGCCTTTTTATTATTTATTTACTATCACTCACACTGGGTCACCAACACTACCACCCACACTGGGTCACCACCACTACCACCCACACTGGGTCACCACCACTACCACCCACACTGGGTCACCACCACTACCACCCACACTGGGTCACCAACACTACCACCCACATTGGGTCACCACCACTACCACCCACACTGGGTCACCAACACTACCACCCACACTGGGTCACCAACACTACCACCAACACTGGGTCACCAACACTACCACCAACACTGGGTCACCAATATTACCACCCACACTGGGTTACCAACACTACCACCCACACTGGGTCTCCAATACTACCACCGACACTGGGTCACCAACACTACCACCCACACTGGGTCTCAAACACTAACACCCACACTGGGTCACCAATGCTACCACCAACACTGGGTCACCAACACTACCACCCACACTGGGTCACCATCACTACCACCTACACTGGGTCACCAACACTACCAACCACACTGGGTCACCAACACTATCACCCACAGTGGGTCCCCAACACTACCACCCACAGTGGGCCACCAACACTACCACCCACAGTGGGCCACCAACACAACCACCCACACTGGGTCACCAACACTACCACCAACACTGGGTCACCAACATTACCACCCACACTTGGTCACCAACACTACCATCCACACTGGGTCTCCAATACTACCACTGACACTGGGTCACCAACACTACGACCCACACTGGGTCTCAAACACTACCACCCACACTGGGTCACCAACGCTACCACCAACACTGGGTCACCAACACTACCACCCACACTGGGTCACCATCACTCCCACCTACACTGGGTCACCAACACTACCACCCACACTGGGTCACCAACACTATCACCCACAGTGGGTCCCCAACACTACCACCCACAGTGGGTCACCAACACAACCACCCACACTGGGTCACCAACACTACCACCAACACTGGGTCACCAACATTACCACCCACACTTGGTCACCAACACTACCACCCACACTGGGTCACCAACACTACCACCCACACTGGGTCACCAACACTACCACCCACAGTGGGTCACCAACACTACCACCCACAGTGAGTCACCAACATTACCAACATTACCACACACACTGGGTCACCAACACTACCACCCACACTGGGTCACCAACACTACCACCTAGACTGGGTCACCAACACTACCACCCACACTGTGTCACCAACACTACCACCCACACTGGGTCTCCAACACTACCACCCACTCTGAGTTGCCAACACTACCACCCACACTGGGTCAACAACACTATAACTCACACTGGGTCACCAACACTACCACCCACATTAGGTCACCAATATTACCACGTACACTGGGTCACCAACACTTCCTCCGACAGTGGGTCACCAACTCTACCACCCACACTGGGTCATCAACACTACCACCCACACTTTGTCACCAACACTATATCCCATACTGGGCCACCAACACTGCTACCCATATGGTCACCATCACACCAACTCGTTGCTTACAGCCTCCCTTCATACGCCCCTTCAAAACCCAACATCCTAGGCATGTATGTATGTACACTAAAAACGGCTTATAAAGGGTTTGGTACCAACCACGGTTTTTGATATCTGCGGCAGACCTTGGAACTTGTCCCCCGCGGATAATGTCACAGTAAACATGAAAAACAATCAATGTGAAAAAATAATGAACTTCCAAGTTCTGTCGGGATTTCTCATGCTATAAAAGACCAGAAAAGATAACAGACCAGCAGAAGGCTTGTTATGCCGAGATATTACCTTACATTTGACATTACATTTGTCCCAGTATGATGTGGGTGGGAGTATCAAGGACCTCTCATGCATAGCTCAAATTCTTCCTAAATTATATTAATTATAAATGAATGTAATTAATATAACTTTGAACTAATATTCTTTTTAAAATCAATACTATTTTTTCATGAAGCTTGATTCAATTATATTTATGTCAAGCATGAACTTCCTTGACACAACTTTGTCAGCTTTATAAAGCTTGATTCAATTGAATTTCTGTCAAGCATAGATTTCCTTTACACAACTTTATCAGCTTTATAAAGCTTGATTCAATTATATTTCTGTCAAGCACAGACTTCCTTGACAGAGCTTTATCAGCTTTAAAAAGCTTGATTCAATTACATTTCTGCCAAGCACAGACTTCCTTGACACAACTTTATCAGCTTTAAAAAGCTTGATTCAATTATATTTCTGTCAAACATAGACTTCCTTGACACAACTTTATAAGCTTTATAAAGCTTGATTCAATTATAGTTCTGACAAAAATAGACTTGCTTCATACAAATTTATCAGCTCTATAAAGCTTGATTCACTTATATTTCTGACAAACATAGACTTGCTTGATACAACATTATCAGCTTTATAAAGCTTGATTCAATTATATTTCTGTCAAACATAGACTTCCTTGATGCAACTTTATCAGCTTTATAAAGCTTCATTCAGATATGTTTCTGTCAATCATAGACTTGCTTGATGCAACTTTATCAGCTTTATAAAGCTTGATTCAATTTTATTTATGTGAAACATTGACTTGCTTGATACAACTTTATCAGCTTTATTAAGCTTGATTCAATTATATTTCTGACAAACATAGACTTCCTTGATGCAACTTTATCAGCATTACAAAGTTGATTAAATAATATTTCTGTCAAAAATATACTTCCTTGATACAACTTTATCAGCTTTATAAAGCTTAATTCAATCATATTTCTGTCAAACATAGACTTGCTTTGTTGAGAAATGGTTTACCAGCCAAGGTTAAAAATTAACTATAGGGAATACTTAGCTGATAAGACAGCTATCGTCCACACAGCCGCCCCTGCAGACGAGGTCTTGAGAAGCTGTCTCATCCACTTCTTAATGGGCTGAAAAAGTATGTTATGTTAATAATAAATTTCCCCTAGGGGGTGTTATGTCAGCATATTTCATTCACTGATGGCTGACGGCAATTACTTTTGTGGACTCAAAGGTCCACTTATCACCGGGGTTTATGATAAGTGACTAACTCATAACTTATACTCAACTGCGCAGTCAATAGTAGTACATCACGAGTTTGAACTCTTACCTGGGTATATATATCTGACCCATAGTTATGCCCGGATATCTGATGAGTTGATTGAAGAATAGTGTTCTTTGAAGAATGTTGCACTACACTCTGTTGGATCGCAACACTCGTTGTTACGCTATTCATCAATAATTGCTCACACCATACCACTAAAGAAGCTGATCACACTTCTCTGTAAGTGTTCATCGTGTTTTGTGAAACACTTTGTTCACACTAATGCACGGATCAGTGTTCTTTGTTGGTTATCATGGCGTCAGTCTGACTCTCAGAAGAGTCAAAAGTAATCTGACCGCACAGCGTCCCACGCCGCTCCAATGCCTCTCGAACATAAAGGAGAAGCTGACCTAGTACTTTTGCTTCCTTGCCACCTCCTCCATGAAGCAAAGCAGAATGCTTGATTCTTGCTGTCTTAAGCAAAGACAACAATGTACACTATCTTTACCATGGTAATAAAGTGAGAGCAGGATTTTCCTTAATTTTCCAGCTAAGGTAAGAGATGGACTGTCTTTTATTAAACTACACTTTGCAACATTGGATTCTTGCAAGGAGAGGTGGTCGCTTGACCACGTCGCATACTTGTTCTGCATCTAGGATTAATTGCTTGCTGTAGCAGTAAACAAGATGTTTGCCGCTTCTGAGAGGGCTGGGCCCCTCAGGGCTGAAAGGGCTGAAAGGGACTGAAGGGGGCTGATACCCCCCTCCTGGACAAAATTTCTCCACATGCATGATACAAATTTATCAGGTTTATAAAGCTTGATTCAGTTATATTATTGTCAAACACAGACTTGCTGGATACAACTTTATCAGCTTTATAAAGCTTGATTCAATTATATTTCTGTCATACATAGACTTGCTTGATACAACTTTATCAGCTTTATAAAGCTTGATTCAATTATATTTCTGTCATACATAGATTTGCTTGATACAACTTTATCAGCTTTACAAAGCTTGATTCAATTAGATTTCCGCCAAACATAGACTTGCTTGATACAACTTTATCAGCTTTGTAAAGCTTGATTCAATTACATTTCTATCAAACAGACTTGCTTGATACAACTTTATCAGCTTTGTAAAGCTTGATTCAATTATATTTCTGTCAAACATAGACTTGCTTGATACAACTTTATCAGGTTGATAAAGCTTGATTCAATTATATCTCTGTCAAACATAGACTTGCTTGATACAACTTTATCAGCTTTGTAAAGCTTGATTCAATAATATTTCCGTCAAACAAAGACTTGCTTGATACAACTTTAACAGCTTTATAAAGATTGATTCAGTTATATTTCTGTCAAACATAGACTTGCTTGATATAACTTTATCAGCTTTATAAAGCTTGATTCAATTATATTTCTGTCAAACATAGACTTGCTTGATACAACTTTAACAGCTTTATAAAGCTTGATTCAGTTATATTTCAGTCAAACATAGACTTGCATGATATAACTTTATCAGCTTTATAAAGCTTGATTCAATTATATTTCTGTCAAACATAGACTTCCTTGATACAACTTTATCAGCTTTATAAAGCTTGATTCAGTTATATTTCTGTCAAACATAGACTTGCTTGATACAACTTTATCAGCTTTATAAAGCTTGATTCAGTTATATTTCTGTCAAACATAGACTTCCTTGATACAACTTTATTAGTGTTATAAAGCTTGATTCAGTTATATTTCTGTCAAACATAGACTTGCTTGACACAACTTTATAAGCTTTATAAAGCTTGATTCAGTTATGTTTCTGTCAAACATGGACTTGCTTGATACAGCTTTATCAGCTTTATAAAGCTTGATTCAATTATATTTCTATCAAACGTAGACTTGGTTGATACAACTTTATCAGCTTTATAAAGCTTGATTCAGTTATATTTCTGTCGAACATAGACTTGCTTGACACAACTTTATCAGCTTTATAAAGCGTGATTCAGTTATGTTTCTGTCAAACATAGACTTGCTTGATACAGCTTTATCAGCTTTATAAAGCTTGATTCAATTATATTTCTGTCAAACATAGACTTGGTTGATACAACTTTATCAGCTTTATAAAGCTTGATTCAGCTATATTTCTGTCAAACATAGACTTGCTTGACACAACTTTGTCAGCTTTATATCTCAGTAGTAGTATCAGTTCCTAGTAACCAGTTACCAGTAACCAGTGTATCAGTAGATGACTCACTACCAACCGTCTGTGTGAATCATTGACTGTATTCATATTGCTGCTGACCATAGCAGGATTTCAAACACCCTCGCACTGTAGACACTTGTGAGTCAGTCTAGATAGGGAGCAGAGAGAGGCAGGTCGGCTGTTGGTGCCTTCCCATACTTCCCGTTATATATTATACGTACTATCAGCCTACGTGAGTATTCTTACCCCTTCCACGTTTCGAAAACCCACATGACAAATGGTGGCACCGGTGTGGGCGTGGATTTAAAGGTATTTCAAGACGTTAGAAGACTGTTTGTGGGGAGCCGGCAGGTCAAAGGTGAACCGTCCGCCACCTCCACTCGCTACCCTCACTCACCTCCACCACTCCAGCCTGCAAGCCTGTTGCAGCCGTTTTTCAAGATTCCTGGCTTAGTTCGTGTGCTAATTGCTTCAATCTCCGAGGGGTTGACCCGGATTTTGCAATTAAGCCAGTCAGTAAGCCAGACTGTGGAAGTGAATGCTAGTCAGCCTGCCTCAGCCTACCATCCAGCCTGTCTCCTGTCATCCACCTGCTCCTTCATGCTGTGTGCTTCGTTACACGTCTTCCAGTCAGCCATTCTCGTGGGTTAAGCCAGTCAGCCAGCCCAGCTTCTAACCCAGCTGAGAGAGAGAAGTAAGCCACGCAAGTTCCTCTGAAGTATTGTCTCATATATCGCCAGTTGGATGATGCTAAGAGTGGTCTTCACCATCCCTGTAGCATAGAGTGGCTTACAAGCCACCTTCGTGAGTGGTAAGAGTGAGCGCCAGTGAGTCACGCTCCCACCACCACCTGCCACACTCACCCCCTCTACTCATCTACCTGTGGTTCTTTTTCCACCCTTGTACCGGGTCCTAGAACTGTTTTGGCTCACATAATTGGTCAAGAGATTGTAGCTGAGCGACAACGATAAAGCCAGTTATGTGAGTTCACCTAGAAAGCGCATTTCTTCCGACGAAAGTGTGACTGTAGGCGTCATCACCTGCAGGACATCCTTCCCCTCATCACTAGTCACTCTGTCTTCTACTCAAGACTTCAGTGACAATTTTCAAGAGACATTTTCCTGCATTTAAAGACATTTGTGTGTGTGAGACATTTACAGTGAATTTCTTGTGTTCTTTTTTATGCTACTCTGTGTCTTTAGTAAGTATTATTGTGTAGTGTACCAGTCACTCCGTGTGAAGTAATTCATTCATTTTTTTTGTATTCTTTCAGCATTGTATTCTCCAGTATTTGTCGTCTACCAAATTATCCATTTATTTCTATGTGTACCTTTTTTTCGTACACCAGCAGTGTCTCATTCCCTTATCTTTTCGCAGACTTGTGTACCATTATTTTTGCCAGCAATTTTTGTTGTATCAGTCAGAGCAAGATTTTGTTGTAAGAATATACTAAAAAAAAAATGAATACGTGATTATGTGTTGTGTGCCCCGCCACTTGTAAGTGTTGTGTGCCCCGCCACTTGTAAGTGTTGTGTGCCCTGCCACTTGTAAGTGTTGTGTGCCCCGCCACTTGTAAGTGTTGTGTGCCCCGCCACTTGTAAGTGTTGTGTGCCCCGCCACTTGTAAGTGTTGTGTGCCCCGCCACTTGTAAGTGTTGTGTGTCCCCCCACTTGTAAATGTTGTGTGCCCCGCCACTTGTAAGTGTTACACTTCCAGTTTTGTTTCTTGTTTTATTTTTATTCATATTTTTCATATTTCTTTGAACAAATTCACTCTTAGTGAAATTTCAATTTCTTTTTTTAACGTAAAGTGTTTTCTTTACTCTGAGTAAATTGTTTTGTCTAATTTACAATTAAGAGTTAAAGTGTTCAATCAGTTTTTCTTCATATTTTTATTTTATTATTTAACCAACATTTTCCCAGTGTAACTTTATTACTGCAGTGATTATTTCTGCATCTTATTTTGTTGCACTTGTTCTGCAGTGAATTATTTTCGTTTATTGACATTATTATTCTCAGTTCATTATTGTTTGAGTCTTGTTTTTCATTTTATTATTTTTCCTGACATTGTCTGTATTATATTTTAATTTTGTTTATGCATTCTTAGAAAATATTTAAGCTTCCCAGTTATCTCTCGTTGCATACAATTTAGTGATTTTATTTTATACTTTTTACATTAATTTACAGTTTTATTAGTTAATTTCTTTATTAGCAAGATTACAGACAGCTCATTTTGCATTTAATTCAGTCTCCAGTAATATTTTTTTTACTTGTAAATGTAAATGTAATTTTTTTATCTTGTCCAGCAGTCCTTTACATTGAGTTGTCCTTCCTCTTGCAGTGTATCTTAGACATTTTTTTTATTACTTTTGCAAAATTAGTTGCATCTCTTTTATTTTAATTTTAACATTTTATATCATTTTTATTGTTCATTATTTTTGCCTTATTTATTCTCGTGCAACTTCTTTGCCATTATGTCTCACATACCGTCAAGTAATACTTTAGTCGTTTAGTGAATGACGACATTCAGACCTCTCAGGCTACTGCTGCTCCTGTCATCAGTCCTCACAGTTCCTTATCGACTGACAGACCGACCCAGACACTGAGACACTATAGTTTTACTCGTGATTCCCTTGATGCGTTACCTTTATTCAATGGCCATGTACATAGTCTTGAAGCATGGTTTACTGCCATTCGTTCTCGTGTTAATGCTCTAGTTGAAGGTCCTCCTTCAGAGGAAAGTCTTATCAGACTTGCAAAAGAAGCTCTTCATCGATCCCCTGCTGCTGTTCACGTTGTTGATCTCCTTGATATGCGAGACTTCAGGAATCTTACTAAGTGGTCACAATATGAGGAACTGATTCGTTCTTTCCTAGTACCAGTAAAAACAGCTGATCCATATGTCGTTCTTAGGGAACTAGTGAATGCTACACCCATGACTAATGAATCGTTGAGTGCATTTGCTGTTAGATTAGACAAACTTTTATCATCATTTATCAATGCTGTCCAGTCCTCAGCTTTTGTCCCTGACGAGGATAAACCATCCACAGCATCGTTTGCTAAAATATCAGCTTTTGGAGCAATCAAAGAACTAATGCCGCCTGCTTCCGTGTGTGCTTATGAGGCTAATCCTCCAACTGTGACGATGGAACCCCTTACAGCCCTAAATCATGTACGTTCCTTGTGCCCCCAGGGTACTTTCCCATGCATCAAAAGTAATTTCACACGTATGCCTCAGTCTGCACCACCTCTTGTTTGCGCCACAGCGACAAATCGTGGTCGTCAACCATCTCAGCGATCACCAAGGACCAGTGTACAGAGTCATTATAAACCTCGTAGTATTCATAGTACATTCAGTAACCATAGTCAGCGGACTTGTTACAACTGTGGTTTCCGTGGCCATATTGCAATTAATTGTCCTGATAGTCACCCTAAGAGGCGTCGTACTGATGATGAGTACCAGTCAGATCTTCCCTACTGTACTTATCATAGAATACATGGACATGACACATCTGAGTGCAATGCTCTTTACAACCTTCAGTACTCTAGGTCTTTCCGTGGCCGTTCCAACCGCAGAACCCGTAGAGGAAACAGACGTTGTGGTTCTCAAACTAACCAGAACCAGGTTCATTCTTCCAATTCGGGGGAATTCGAGCGCCCCAGTCAAACCGTCCCATGGTGACAGTAGGTGATAATGAGTACACCATCCCCGTTCACAATTCCTTTGAAGCCTTAAGCAGTCTCGAGAATGACAATCCTGCTGATGATGTTGCTTCACATGTCTCTGACGTAGATGATTTTGGGGATGAAGTGGAACAAATCTTTGCTGATGACAATCCACCTTTTTGTTTGCACATAACTTCCAATGCAACCATAGGTCCTATAGTGCAAGCATCTGTTCATAATGTGCCCGTTCATTTGTTCATGGACTCTGGTGCGCAAGTTAATATTATTAGGTCTAGTTTGTTTAGGGATAAGAAATTACCAAATGTCCTTCTCGTAGAACCGACTCATGTGTCCTCCCTTAGTGGAGTAGCTGGTTCTCACCTGCGTGTCCGAGGTCGGACTTCCCTCACGTTTTCTATCCAAGGTAGAGACTTCACTGCTTCCTTCCTTGTTGTCGACCAGATTACTTTCACTGGTGACCTTCTACTGGGATTTGCTTCCATGCGAGACTTGCGCATTGTGCTCGACCCTTATCGATGGCACGCCCAAATTGATGACTTGATCGTACCATTTTGGGGTTACCAGCTTGGATCCGAGATCTGCCATACTGCCGCAGAGTACGACATTCGAATTAAGTCCTTACAGGCCAGTGCATTTTCCAGTAGCGTACCCAAGCGGTCAGGCACTGATGATCCTGTCACTCCTGTCTGTGTTCCTGCAATTTCAGACTTGCAAGATAGTGTCCAGTTACCTCAAGTGTCCAAGGACGCTCTGACTACCTTGAGTGCTGAGCCTATCCCTGCAATGTCTGCTAGTTCAAGTAGTAGTTTCTCCACAGGGGACGCCTTGTCGGAAAACAATTACTTGCAACTAGTAATGCCATCTCTTGTTGATGTCACTTGCCGTCTGCAGAAAGACGTTTCTGTCGCAGCTAGTGCCCTCACTAGAGTGTCTGTTGTTGTTCCTAGTGTTCCAGATGGTGATAACGTCCTAGTTGACAGTGATTCTTGCAAAGTAAAAGGTCTATTTGTTGAACCATCCTTACATGTTGTAAGAGGTAGTAAGATCCATTTCTTCCTAGCTAACACTTCTGGTCACAGTGTTCGTCTCAGAGCAAATACCAATCTTGTTGACCTTGTTCACTATCCTTACCCTGTTCAGGTAGAGGATGAGTAGTCACCTGACCAGTGGGTCGGTGCTATTTCTACTGGGGAGACCTCATCCACTTCACTGGATCAATTTGTTCCACCAGTTGAGGAGAAAGACTTAGCTCCCACTGACTTCCCAGATGAAGTCAAGCATTTGTTGACTCTGTTGAACAAACGTCGTAAAGCCATTGCCTTACCAGGTGAGAAGATGGGAATAACGAACTTATTGTCCCATCATATTCCACTTGAACCTGGTACTAGACCTATCTATATACCTGCATACAGAATGCCTCATTCACAAGTTGCTGTCACAGAAGAATTGATCAATCAAATGCTTGATGATGGAGTTACTGCACCTAGCAATTCACCTTGGAATGCGCCCTTGATCCTAGTACCTAAGAAGGATGGTACTTGGCGCCCAGTGATTGACTTTAGGAAGTTAAATGCGAAAACTATTCCAGATCGCTTTCCACTCCCTGTACTGGGTGATCTTTTACATAACATCGGAGATAAAGTCTTTTCAACCCTGGATTTGTTACAAGGGTTTTGGCAAGTCCCTCTTCACGAGGACAGCCAAGAGCTAACTGCATTCTCCACTCCTACAGGTCATTATCACTTCCTCCGTATGGCGTTTGGATTATGATCCTCCTCTATCACGTTCTCAAGGCTCATGACTAATATCTTTAGAGGTCTCATAGGTAATGCACTTATGGTGTACCTAGATGACGTAATCGTCATGTCTAAAGATGTGGATACCCACTTGAAAGGACTTGATGTAGTACTTGGTAAGCTTGAAGAAGCCAATTTAAAGATCAAATTGTCTAAATGTCAATTTTTCAGATCAGAAATTAGTTTCTTGGTCACGTAGTCACTCCTAGAGGGGTTACGACTGACCAAAGTAAAGTAACTGCAGTACTAAATTTTCCAACTCCCAAAACTGCTGATGCCGTAAGATCCTTTGTGGGCTTAGCAGGTTTTTATAGATCTTTCATTGCCAATTTTTCTTCTATAGCTGCTCCTCTAACTGAGTTGCTTAAGAAAGATGCTCCTTTTGTTTGGACCTTCCGTCAAGAAAGAGCATTCCAAACTCTAAAAGAAAAGCTAACATCTGCTCCAATTTTGAAATTTCCAGATTTTTCTAAGCCCTTCTATCTGACTACTGATGCTAGTTCTATTGGCATAGGTGCCGTACTAGCTCAGAAGACCGATGGCAAGTACAACGCAGTTGCATTTCCTAGCCGAGTCCTTACGAAGGCTGAACGTAATTATACAGTAACTGAGCAAGAAGCTTTAGCAATAGTATGCTCTTTAAAGCACTTCCGAGACATTATTTATCAGTACTCTGTTCATGTCTTGACAGACCATGCTCCACTGATACCTTTATTCCAGAACAAACAACCTACTGGAAGGTTAGCCAGATGAACCTTGACTATCCAAGAGTTCAATCCGACCTTTGAACACTTACCTGGCAAGTCAAATGTAGTCGCAGATGCCTTATCGCGACATGTTAGTATAGTAACTGCAGACCCTCCATTTAGTGCTGAAGATGTAAAGAATGCTCAACGAACAGATCCCATGTGGTCAGGTGTGATTCGATTCCTGCTCCAGGAAGATCTTATTCTGACTGTGAAGCCACCAGCACCCATCAGTGACTTTGTCATGAACCAAGAATTACTGTATCGAACAGCCGAGTTGGGTACTCCTAGCAGAAGAGTATACCAGTTAGTAATTCCACAGTCACTAGTGAATGTAGCCTTACAGCTAGTTCACGATGTACCAGGTGTTCCACACCCTGGTATGGATCGTTCAGTAAAACAAGCCAGAATGAAATACTTTTGGCCTCGTATGGCAACTGATATTTCTGAGTATGTTAAGAAATGTAGTGTCTGCATGCAACATAAAGGTAATGCTAATGGTCCTAATCCAATCCAAGTGTATCCAACCACTAGCGAACCGTGGGAAAGAGTTGTGCTAGATTTGTTAACTAATTTCCAATGTTACCTCCAGGGCAACAAACATCTATGTGTTATGGTAGACCATTTCACCAGATATTGTGAGTTAGTTCCTATTGCAGATAAGACTGCCGAGACAGTAGCTAAAGCGTTTAAAGAACGCATTATCTGCAGGCATACCACCCCTAAGTCCCTAGTAACAGATAATGGAGGTGAATTCTGTAATGAGATTCTTGAAAATTTGTGCACCTTGTACAAGATCTCTAAATCCACCATTGTTCCTCATCATCCTGCCAGCAATGGGTTAGCGGAACGAACCAATAAGAAAGTACTTGATGTCTTGAGAGCCACTATTAATCCCAACAGTGAAACTTGGGATGAAGTTATACCTGATGTGCAGTGTGCTATAAATTCTGCTTACAATGTTTCCATAGGTGACACTCCACATTATGCATTGTATGGTGTACATAAACGTTTGCCTTATGAGTTGTTATATTCTAATCCGAAACCAAATTACAACCCTGATGATTTCATAGCAACTCGTACCAGCTGAGCTCAAAGTGTTTTTAGAAGAATCCGTGAAACACTTCATAAATCAACAGCAGAATTTACAAGAGTCGCAAACACTCGAGCAAAGCCATCCAAAATGAAAGTAGGTTCGACAGTTATGCTGACTAACTTTAACAAAACGTCTGCAATGCCTAAGCTTGATCAAAAGTTTGTTGGTCCTTATCGAGTAGTTGAACATATCACTGGTAATAAGTATAAGGTTAGAGAAATTAGTACTGGTCAGTATAAAGAATTGCATTTAGATCATATGAAGTTAGTATGTGATGATAATGATGTTCCAACCCAGACTAATGTGACAGACTCTGACAATCCTCCTGATCCTGTACTCTCTACCTCTGATACTCAGTCAGACGATCAACCTGAATGTCGTTATTCCCTACGTACACGACAGGTATTGAAAAATCCTCAAGTATCATTTGTTACTTCCAATTCAGATTTGCCTCAAATACAGCATGAGTTAGCCAGTGCAACAGAGTTTGATCCTCACAGAGATGACACCCATTCTGCATATGTCAATCTCACCCTAGCAGAGTTGGGGTTAAATGTAAATAACCTGTATAGATGAATAATTACGGTATCAACTTATCAGCATTCAAGAATTTTTTTTTTTTTTGTGTTCACGTTCTCTCCGAATTCTGAGAGTTAACAGTCTGGATTTGGGTGCACCGAATCTGTCTTTCTGTTAAACACTTCTTTCTTTGTATATATTTCTTCCTCAGAATCCGTAGATCACATGAATACAGATCGATCGATCAATTTTTTTTTTATCACTTCTATTGTGTAATCCCAACGTTGAGTTTCATTCGATGAGTTGTGCTATATTATACCTTGTATTGCATTACAGTTTCAGTTACGTAAGCTTCCATTCCAATATTCTACTTATGTATGTTATAATGTTTAATTGTTGTGTACTTTGACATTGCATAGAATCAGCACAAGCCCTATACCAGCCGTCTTTAGTTTGCATTAGCTGTATGTCGGGACGACATACGTTAGTGTCGCTGAGCTCTCAGTAGTAGTACCAGTTACCAGTAACCAGTGTACCAGTAGATGACTCACTACCAACCGTCTGTGTGAATAATTGACTGTATTCATATTGCTGCTGACCATAGCAGGATTTCAAACACCCTCGCACTGTAAACACTTGTGAGTCAGTCTAGATAGGGAGCAGAGAGAGGCAGGTCGGCTGTTGGTGCCTTCCCATTCTTCCCGTTATATATTATACGTACTACGAGCCTACGTGAGTATTCTTACCCCTTCCACATTTCGAAAACCCACATGACATATAAAGCTTGATTTAGTTGTGTTTTTGTCAAACATAGACTTGCTTGATACAAATTTATCAGCTTTATAAAGCTTGATTCAGTTATATTTCTGTCAAACATAGACCTGCTTGATACAACTTTATCAGGTTTATAAAGCTTGATTCAGTTATATTTCTGTCAAACATAGACTTGCTTGATACAACTTTATCAGCTTTATAAAGCTTGATTCAGTTATATTTCTGTCAAACATAGACTTGCTTGATACAACTTTATCAGCTTTATAAAGCTTGATTCAATTATATTTCTGTCAAAAATATACCTGCTTGATACAACTTTATCAGTTTATAAAGCTTGATTCAATTATATTTCTGTCAAACATAGACTTGGTTGATACAACTTTATCAGCTTTATAAAGCTTGATTCAGCTATATTTCTGTCAAACATAGACTTGCTTGACACAACTTTACCTGCTTTATAAAGGTTGATTAAGTTATGTTTCTGTCAAACATGGACTTGCTTGATACAGCTTTATCAGCTTTATAAAGCTTGATACAATTATATTTCTGTCAAACATAGACTTGCTTGATACAACTTTATCAGCTTTATAAAGCTTGATTCAATTATATTTCTGTCAAACATAGACTTGCTTGATACAACTTTATCAGCTTTATAAAGCTTGATTCAATTATATTTCTGTCAAACATAGACTTGCTTGATACAACTTTATCAGCTTTGTAAAGCTTGATTCAATTACATTTCTGTCAAACAGACTTGCTTGATACATCTTTATCAGCTTTGTAAAGCTTGATTCAATTATATTTCTGTCAAACATAGACTTGCTTGATACAACTTTAACAGCTTTATAATGCTTGATTCAGTTATATTTCTGTCAAACATAGACTTGCTTGATATAACTTTATCAGCTTTGTAAAGATTGATTCAATTATATTTCTGTCAAACATAGACTTGCTTGATACAACTTTATCAGCTTTATAAAGCTTGATTCAGTTAAATTTCTGTCAAACATAGACTCTCTTGATACAACTTTATCAGCTTTATAAAGCTTGATTTAGTTGTGTTTCTGTCAAACATAGACTTGATTGATACAACTTTATCAGGTTTATAAAGCCTGATTCAGTCATATTTCTGTCAAACGTAGACTTGTTAGACACAACTTTATCAGCTTTATAAAGTTTGATTCAGTTATATTTCTGTCAAACATAGCTTGCTTGACACAACTTTATCAGCTTTATATAGCTTGATTCAGTTATATTTCTGTCAAGCATAGACTTGCTTGATAAAACTTTATCAGTTTTATAAAGCTTGATTCAGTTACATTTCTGTCAAACATTGACTTGATTATAACAACTTATCAGCTTTATAAAGCTTGATTCAGTTATATCTCTGTCAAACATAGACTTGCTTGATACAACTTTATCAGCTTTATAAAGCTTGATTCAGTTATATTTCTGTCAAGCATACACTTGCTTGATACACCTTTATCAGCTTAATAAAGCTTGATTCGGTTATGTTTCTGTCAAACATAGACTTGCTTGATACAGCTTTATCAGCTTCATAAAGCTTGATTCAGTTATATTTCTGTCAAACATAGACTTGCTTGATACAAAGTTATCAGCTTTATAAAGCTTGATTCAGTCATATTTCTGTCAAACATAGACTTGCTAGGCACAACTTTATAAGCTTTATAAAGTTTGATTCAGTTATATTTCTGTCAAACATAGACTTGCTTGATACAACTTTATCAGCTTTGTAAAGCTTGATTCAGTTATATTTCTCTCAAACACAGACTTGCTAGACACAACTTTATCAGCTTTATAAAGTTTGATTCAGTTATATTTCTGTCAAACATAGACTTGCTTGACACAACTTTATCAGCTTTATAAAGCTTGGTTCAGTTAAATTTCTGTCAAACATAGACTTGCTTGATACAACTTTATCTGCTTTATAAAGCTTGATTCAGCTATATTTCTGTTAAACATAGACTTGCTTGACACAACTTTATCAGCTTTAAAAATTTGATTCAGTTATATTTCTGTCAAACATAGACTTCCTTGATTCAACATTATCAGCTTTATAAAGCTTGGTTCAGTTAAATTTTTGTCAAACATAGACTTGCTTGATACAACTTTATCTGCTTTATAAAGCTTGATTCAGCTATATTTCTGTCAAACATAGACTTGCTTGATACAACTTTATCAGTTTTACAAAGCTTGATTCAGTTATATTTTTGTCAAACATAGACTTGCTTGACACAACTTTATCAGCTTTTTAAAGCTTGATTCAGTTATGTTTCTGTCAAACATGGGCTTGCTTGATACAGCTTTATAAGCTTTATAAAGCTTGATTCAATTATATTTCTGTAAAACGTAGACTTGGTTGATACAACTTTATCAGCTTTATAAAGCTTGATTCAGTTATATTTCTGTCAAGCATAGACTTGCTTGATACAACTTTATCAGCTTTATAAAGCTTGATTCAATTATATTTCTGTCAAACATAGACTTGCTTGATACAACTTTATCAGCTTTATAAAGCTTGATTAAGTTATATTTCTGTCAAGCATAGACTTGCTTGACACAACTTTATCAGCTTTATAAAGCTTGGTTCAATTATTTTTCTGTCAAACATAGACTTGCTTGATACAACTTTATGAGCCTTATAAAGCTTGATTCAGTTATATTTATGTCAAACATTGACTTGCTTGATACAGCTTTATCAGCTTTATAAATCTTGATTCAGTTATATTTGTGTCAGGCATAGACTTGCTTGACACAACTTTATCAGCTTTATAATGCTAGATTCAGTTATATTTCTGTCAAACATAGACTTGCTTGACACAACTTTATCAGCTTTATAAAGCTTGATTCAGTTATATTTCTGTCAAACATAGACTTGCTTGTCTCAACTTTATCAGCTTTTGTGGAGAAATTTTCTCCAGGAGGGGGGTATCGGCCCCCTTCAGCCCCTGCAGCCTCTTTCAGCCCTGAGGGGGCCTGCCCTCTCAGAAGGGGCAAATATCTTGTTTGATGCTACCGCGAGTAATTGATCCCAGATGCAGTACCAGTATGCAACGTGTGGTCAAACGACCGCCACTCCATGCAGTCTAGTGTTGCAGAGTGTATTTTATTAAGAGACAGTACATCTCTTACCTTAGCAGGACAATTAAGATAAATCCTGCTCCCACTTTATTACCATAGTAAAGATAGTGGACATTTTTGTCTATGCTTAAGACAGCAAGAAACAAACATTCTGCTTTGCTTCATCGAGGAAGTGGCAGGGAAGCAAATGTACTAGGTCAGCTTTTCCTTTGTGCTGGGGGCAGTGACGGAGTGGGGCGTTGTGGCGTCTTCTGATTACTTTTGACTCTTCTGAGAGTGACACTGATGCCAAGATAACCAACAAAGAACGATCTGTGCATTAGTGTGAACAAAGTTTCTCATAAAACACCTTGAGCACTTAAGAGAAGTGTGATCAGCTTCTTTAGTGATAAGATTGTGAACAATAAAAACAAATCTTGTGGAACATAGTGTACCAGTGTGCGTATTCCTAGACTATGGAAGACGTGGACATCCAAGAACACTTCAGCTTCTATCAAGTCACTGATACCTGCCGAAGGTGTGAAGAACACCATAGGTCATGCTACAAGAGCAAGGAAGGTTATGAATTTCTTGTAGTACGGGGGACTGCGCAGTTCTTGAGTCGCAAGGAGTTTGTAATCAGCCTATAGTCGGCAGTTAAGTGCGGACTTTTGAATCGACACAAGTAAGTTTGTCAGCCATCAGTAAATGAAATATGCTGACATAACACCCCCTAGGGGTAATTTTTAATCTTGCAAATTATAACTCATTTCAGCCCTTTGAGGAATGAATTCGACAGCTTCTCAAGACCTCGTCTGCAGTGGCGGCTGTGCAGGCGATGAGCTGTCTTTCTAAGTTAAGTTTTCCCTATGCAAAATGTATAAGCTTAACTGGTAATCCCATTTCTCAACATTTTGGTCGTGCTCTAACCGGATAAAGGCCACACTGTGGTCCAAATATGTTTTACTACAGTGTACAAATAACCTACGAGCCAAGGTCCTTTGAAAAAAGCTGTAAAACTAGTGTTTTACAATTTAAATCAGTTTAAATGAGTCCCTCCAGACTCAATCACAGAGAATGGGCGGCCAAAAGAAAACGGGCGCTCACCCAGCGTTCACCCAAAGAAAACGGGAGCTGAGTGACTCACCCAACAAGAAATCGGGGGATGGCACCCTGCAACCACTGCTCAAATCTCGAAAATCGCTAAGGCAACAACAACAACCCAACTGATGTTCGGTTTGTCTGAATGTATATACACATAGTTTTTATAATTTTTATAAACAGAAATTAAGAGACAAGATTGTGTTAAAGTTTGTTTCTTATAGATATACCTGTTATATTAAAGGAACTATATATAAAGTGTAAGCTTTCAAATACATATTAACAGTGACATTTATATATGTGCAAGTAATATTCACGTGTGATTTACAGTTATACAGTGACATTTATAGTGAATAGTGAATAGACAAGGCCAGAGTTAGACATGCAGTCTTAATATCAAGCTTGAAGCCACCCAAACATTGTTTTTCAGACTTACAGGCATTTAGAATTACAATAGACAATAGTCTCAGATCTCTAGATGCTAAATATGACCTAAGACAATGTGATTGGTTTATCAGTGGTATTGTACAAGATAAGTTGTCACCACAAACTAATGAACGATTAAATATTATGTTCAATAAACGCTATTTCACTTGTGAGGAAATTAGCAATGGTTTACAAACAATAGTTTCATGCATGCAAGCAACGAGACAAGATGAAAAATCCACAAAACCAGTGGATAATAAACCTTCAACTCAGTATAAAAAGAGTATACCTACTCCCACTAAACCACAT
The DNA here is from genome assembly GCF_038502225.1 of Cherax quadricarinatus. Lineage (NCBI taxonomy): Eukaryota > Metazoa > Arthropoda > Malacostraca > Decapoda > Parastacidae > Cherax > Cherax quadricarinatus. The sequence continues at coordinate 51,970 of NW_027196701.1, read as the reverse complement.
AATGGGAAATCCCATATAGGCACTTAATCAAGCTGTGAATACAGCAGATGGTAAACAGACTGTCACACATAAACGTACTCCAAAATGTGTACTTTGTGATGGAACACATTGGGCACAGTATTGTATTCAATACACATCAATGGAGGCACGTAAACAACGTGTTCATCAGCTGAAAAGGTCCATCAAGTGTTTAGGTGAACACAAGGGAGGTAAATGCTCAATGAAGAAGTGTTATAAATGCATGGGTATGCATCATACAACATTATGCCCAAATACTCTTGCTGAACAGCAGAAGACTTCCACAGAATCAGGAAGTCAACAAGCAACAGCATTAAATGTGAGAGATAAGTTTAATGCAACTGCTCTCCCGATAGCTCGAGTTGAGTTATCTAATAAATTACAGAAAACCAATGTGCTAACACTATTTGATCAAGGCTCACAAAGTTCCTTCATAAGAAGAAAAGTGTTGCAGAAACTGAATAAACAACCCTATGCCAAAATACAGTTAGATATAGCTTGTTTTTTTCCACAATTCTGGTAAACAGACATATGACCTAGCCAGAATCACTGTTGGTCTAGGAAACAGGAAAAAGACAGTAGAAGCTGTGGTAGTAGATGATTTGCCTAAGTATGTGCAGATCAAGGGATTAAAAGAAACAGTTGCAGCACTGAAAGCAGCTAAGGTCAAGTTAGCCTGTCTTGACATACAGACGGACACAATTAGTCCAATTGATTTAATCATTGGAAGTGATTATTATCACTGTTTTGTGCAAAATATAGTAAGTAAACATGATGTTCACTTGCTGAAAACAGCAGGAGGCCACATGATATGTGGTCCCATTCCCTCTCAAAGTGGGAAAGAAGCTGATATTGATTCAGTGGAAAATGTACTAGTTACGAGAATAACCGCTGATCATGTACCACAGCAAAAATTATCATTACTGGAAGAAATGAATGAACCAGTTGATAAGTTGTGGGATTTAGATGCGATAGGTATTGATGTAAATAAACCAAGCCCACAAGAGTCTCAGACTTATAACCAATATTTGGACACTGTCAAATATGAAGATGGACAGTATTGGGTTAGGTTACAATGGAAATTAAATCCACCACATCTGCCTAGCAATTATCGCATGGCTGTCGGACAAATGAAAGCACAAATACATGAGCTCAGGAAGAATCCAGAGCTACTGACTGTCTATGATAATATCATACAAGAACAGTTGGACAATAAATTCATTGAGGAAATAGTCGAAGATAAGTTGAAGACAGATGCTCATTATCTCCCGCACCATGGAGTCAGAAAAGATTCTGAAACCACTCCACTACGTGTTGTATATAATTGCAGCGCACGTGCAAATAAAGATGTAGCAAGTCTTAATGACTGTCTGATGACCGGACCCTCACTAACTGTGAAGCTTGGAGACGTGCTTATGAAATTTCGCACAAATCCATATGCCTACACGGCTGATATTTCCAAAGCTTTCTTAAAAGTAGGACTACAAGAAATAGATAGAGATTATACTCGATTCTTTTGGCCTGAAAATCCACATGATCCTCAAAGTCCTGTGAAAACATATCGTTTCAAATCAGTATTATTTGGTGCAACATCCTCTCCGTTCTTACTAGAAGCTACTCTAAATACACATTTGAAGAAATCTGAAAGTCCCTTCAAAGAAATCTTAAAGAAAAGTTTCTATGTGGACAATCTTCAAGGTACTGTGAATAAAGAGTAGGATTTGAAATCCTTATACAGAGAAGCTAACAAGGAGATGAAAGAAGCAAATATGCCTCTAAGGATGTGGAATACAAATTCAAAGCAATTAAGGGAACTTATCAAAGAAGATTTCCCTGAAGCTGAAATTCCTGATTGCAACAATATGCTGGGGCTTAATTGGAACACACAGGAAGATACTTTGAGTCTCAAAAAGATAAACAATAAATCATGCAGTACACTCACAAAATGTAGTTCACTGTCAGAGGTATCACAATGTTTTGATCCTCTAGGACTCGTCTCACCAATTACCATAAAGGGTAAAATACTTATGCAAGATGCATGGAAGCTCAAAATTAGATGGGATGAGAAATTGCCTCTAGAAATGAGTCAAGCATGGGATGAAATATCAAAGGAGTTTAAACAACTTCATCAAAATAAATTTCCCAGACAAATAGGTCAAGAGGGAAACAAGTATACATTACATGTGTTCTGTGATGCGTCAACCAGAGGTTATGGCGCTGTAGCTTACATGAGTAATGCTGAAGGAAGTACACTAATTACTTCAAAGGCCAGGGTAACACCCTTGAAGGTCAGAACAGTACCACAATTGGAACTGACAGCACTCTATGTAGGTACAAAATTAGCTGTCTATCTCAACAAAGTACTTGATCATCTCACTATTGAAAAAACCGTGATCTGGATTGATAATGAAGCAGTTCTCCTGTGGTTAAGAAATAATAAGAGTAAGTTGGTCTATGTACAGAACAGAGTAGTAGAAATAAAAGAGATGCAGAGAGATTATCTCTTTCTCCACGTCTCTACCCAAGAGAATCCAGTTGACATGCTGTCACGTGGTGTCCCACTCGAGAAATTTGTGGATAATAAATTATGGCTCCACGGACCGAACTGGCTCTCTAATGAAAATAACTGGCCTCAGCAAAAAGCTCACATTATGCCAGAAGAAAGAGTCTGCTTGAACACAGCAGAAATAAGTTGTGTAAATACTGCAGACACAACAGAAATAGTCATTGATGGATCTAAATACTCATCTTTGGGTAAACTCTTAAGAGTTACAGCTCTTGTCCATAAATTCATTAAAGGAATAAAACCTGATTATGAATATCTTGAACCCATTAAATACTGGATGAAACTAATACAGAAAGATGTTTTCTCTACAGAATATAAATTTCTAGAAACACAAGATAAATCCCCAAAGAAACCTGTCATGATTAATTCTTTAGGACTTTATCTCGACTCAGAAAAGATTATAAGATGTCGAGGAAGAATTCATAATTCTTCACTACCTAAAGAAGCCATACATCCAATATTGATCCCCAAGAATCATTGGCTAACAAAACTGATTGTGCAAAACGCCCACGGTAACGGGTTACATGGTGGGGTAGCTGACACACTTTGTCATATACGACAATCCTACTGGATACCTCAAGGTCGACAAAGTGTGAAAAAACAAATAAGGGCCTGTATTACTTGTCGTCACTACGATATTTGAGTATGTCAGTATCCAGGTCCACCTCCATATCCCTCTGAAAGAGTTTGTCATATCACTCCATTTGAGGTGACAGGTGTAGATTACACTGGACCAATAATTTTAACCAAAACAGTTGACAAAGTTCCTATCAAGGTGTACATCTGTTTGTTCACTTGTGCTACAACTAGAGCAGTACATCTAGAAGTAGCCACTGACATGTCTGCTGAAACCTTTATCAAATTATTCAGAAGGTTTGCAGCCAGAAGGGCATGTCCAAGACTGATGATTTCAGATAATGCAACGAACTTTGTTGCTGGTGCTGCTTATATAAACAAGATCTTTGATCAACCAGAAGTACAACAGATGCTGAATCAACGCAGGTGTCGTTGGAGATACATTTCTCCTAAATCTCCATGGCACGGCGGATTTTATGAAAGAATGATCGGCATTGTAAAACGTTGTTTAAGGAAGGCTCTTCATCGTCAGAGAATAGACTTTGAAAAATTCCGTACAGTTGTGACTGAAATAGAAAACAGAGTCAACAACAGACCTCTAACTTATGTTACCGATGATCTGGACAATTTAGAAGTGTTAAGTCCATCTCATTTACTACGTGGCAGAAGGCTCGAACCTGTTCTTCCCATGAATGATAAAGAAATCATAGAGGATCCTACTTATTTCGAACCTGAGCAACTCAGACGTAAATTCAAACACTTTAATAAAGTGATTGAACGTTGGGAGAAAATTTGGCGAGAAGACTATCTCACCTCATTGAGAGAACACTTCTATGGAGCTGGTGTTCCTGAAAATCATAAGTCTTTAAGACCGGGTGACATAGTGATTATTGACAATGATGGTCCGAGGTCCCAATGGCCACTTGGAAAAATTGTGACCATATATCCTGGTGCAAATGGAATCATCAGGACAGTTGATGTTTTGAGCAAAGGTGTAGTGAATAAGCGGACAATAAATAAACTGGTGCCGTTAGAATTACAGTGTTGAAAACAAAATTAGTGATTCTCCAGAAACCACACCGATTAAAGCTGTTCAGAAAAGACAAGCAGCAGTGGTGGCGAGTGAGAAAATCAAATTAATGTTAAGTGATGAATAGTTCACCTGCAGCGAACCTTCGCCGCCCCCAGTGTGGAGAATTTTCTCCAGGAGGGGGGTATCAGCCCCCTTCAGACCCTTCAGCCCCTTTCAGCCCTGAGGGGCCCAGCCCTCTCAGAAGGGGCAAATATCTTTTTTACTGCTACTGCGAGTAATTGATCCCAGATGCAGCACCAGTATGCAACGTGTGGTCAAGCGACCGCCGCTCCATGCGGTCCAGTGTTGCAGAGTGTATTTTATTAAGAGACAGTACATCTCTTACCTTAGCAGGACAATTAAGGTAAATCCTGCTACCACTTTATTACCACAGTAAAGATAGTGGACATTGTTGTCTATGCTTAAGACAGCAAGAAACAAACATTCTGCTTTGCTTCATCGAGGAAGTGGCAAGGAAGCAAAAGTACTAGGTCAGCTTTTCCTTTGTGCTGGGGGCAGTGACGGCTTGGGGCGTTGTGGCGTCTTCAGATTACTTTTGACTCTACTGAGAGTGACACTGACTCCTGGATAACCAACAAAGAACGATCTGTGCGTCAGTGTGAACAAAGTGTCTCATAAAACACAATAAACACTTAAGAGAAGTGTGATCAGCTTCTTTAGTGATAAGATTATGAACAATAAAGACAAATCTTGTGGAACATAGTGTACCAGTGTACGTATTCCTAGACTATGGAAGACGTGGACATCCAAGGACACTTCAGCTTCTATCAAGTCACCGATACCTGTTGAAGTTGTGAAGAACACAATAGGTCATGCTACAAGAGCAAGGTAGGTTACGAATTTCTTGTAGTACGGTGGACTGCGCAGTTCTTGAGTCGCAAGGAGTTTGTAATCAGCCTATAGTCGGCAGTTAGGTGCGGACTTTTGAGTCCACACAAGTAAGTTTGTCAGCCATCAGTGAATGAAATATGCTGACATAACACCCCCTAGGGGTAATTTATAATCTTACAAATTATAACTCATTTCAGCCCGTTGAGGAATGACTTCGACAGCTTCTCAAGACCTCGTCTGCAGGGGCGGCTGTGCAGGCGATGAGCTGTCTTTCTAAGTTAAGTTTTCCCTATACAAAATGTATAAGCTTAACTGGTAATCCCATTTCTCAATACAGTTATATTTCTGTCAAACATAGACTTGCTTGACTCAACTTTATCAGCTTTATAAAGCTTGATTCAGTTATATTTCTGTCAAACATAGACTTGCTTGACACAACTTTATCAGCTTTATAAAGCTTTAAACAATTATATCTCTGTCAAACATAGACTTGCTTGACACAACTTTATCAGCTTCCTGTAAATCATTTGGGTGGTTGAAATTTCTCACATGAATAAACAGAGCATCAGACTCTTGTCCTGTTCTAATGGCATATTTTAATGCCTATTAATATATGTTTTACTAGTTTTTTCATATATATTTTTACTTCTATATGTATGTTATTTTATTGTCTATATTGTATAAGTATTTTTTGTACAGTTTTACTTATTTGTCTTGGAAAAAGAGAGATATTTCGCCTATAAGTTGGTCTTCACAAGTCAATAACAGCTGTGGAAAGTTGTCTGTCAAGTATCACGTTATGTCGTATATTTGTGTCTTTCCATCGTCTGTATTATATTCCACTTTCTTCCACTTATTTGTCTTATATGATTGTGTATAATATTTTCTTTTTAAATAAGTGTGTAATTGTTTTAAGTGGTGATAGTTTATCTCTTTACATTTGGTTTTGTATTGTTTCATCCAGTGTTGAGAGAAGGTGCAATGACTACGATGCAGAGGTCGCAGCTGGCAGCCTGCGTAGATCCCTCAGAATCTGTACATGGACAAAATGAATCCCATCTCAGGGACAGCGAGGTGTTTACACCTGATCGCTCTAAACCTACTGTCCTTCATCAGGTGAGTGTTTTCTTCACTGTGGCTGTTCAATTCAATTCAGTTCAAGTTTATTCTCTATAAGGGTTACAGTGTGGGGTTTACAGGTTTTGGGTATTGTGTGGTTTACATGTTATAAAATACTAATTACAGAGGGGGCCACTAGGACACCTAGCATGGCTAGGTATTTCGGGCAGACTTGGATTAATTCTTAAACGTTGGTTTTATCCACAATGCTCTGTACTAATTCAATGAGGGCACAATTATTTCCTCTACATAGATCATTCACTATACCAACACAATGCTTCCTGGAAAGGTTTCTGATGTTGGTTAATAAGTAATGTGTGTCTGGTGAGGAAAGATGAAAAGGCTACTTTATTTGATAACATCTGAGTTCACCCCAGAAACACAGGAATACCTACCACAGCAGTGTTGTTCTTTCATGGATCCTGCAGGCTCTTGATCATAATATTCTTTCGAAAGGCATTTAGTTGTCGTCGAGCAAAGACGTGACCAACAATTTGTGTCCTACACAGTCGACATTTTCCACACTCCTTAATTATTTTACCAGATCGAGTGCTGAAGTGGTAAACAACCATAAAAGATTGATGATGTATCTATTTCACCAATGGTTAAGAGAGTATCATTAAAAGAACTTCAGTTTTTGACTAATTTATATGGGCTATAAAGGATATTGAGACATTCTTTGACTGCTATGTCGCTTGTCTAAAAAAAAAAGAAGGGCTACAAGTGTGCAGCAATATTCAAGTCTGGAGAGCACATGTAAATTAAAGAATTTCATTATTGGCTGCGAATCTCTTGCTCTGAAGGATTCAATTATCCTGCCTAGCAGTTTCCTTGCATTTGTGATAACACATCTATGATCCTTGAATACAGGCTCTTCTGATATTATCACTTCTAAGTCCCTCACATTTCTATTATGTTCCATTTAGTGGTTTAATTAAGATTGTTTTATATTTTCTGCCAGATGTTAGTTTCTCAACTTTTCCATAACTAAGTAATAAGAATTTGTCGTCGCTGTGACGCCACTGAAAGCCCTGGTTAATATCAGCTTGGAGGTTGGTTGTGTCTTCAGTGGATGCCACTCTCATATAAGAACATAAGAAAGAAGGAACGCTGCAACAGGCCTACTGGCCTATGTGGGGCAGGTCCAATTCCCCTACCGACTTAAGCGCTGGCCTAGTGACCTTAAGAACATAAGAAAGAAGGAACACTGCAGCAGGCCTACTGGCCCATATGAGGCAGGTCCGAGTCTCCTACCGGCTTAAGCCAATTCCCCAACCTAGTCAAGTCAGGTCACATTCACTTAAGAAAAGAACACGGCAACTGACCTAGTAGCACAAGCTAATCGGGTCCAACTCACACCCACCCACTCCCACTCATGTATTTATCTAACCTATTTTCAAAACTACACAACTTTTTAGCCTCTATAATTGTACTTGGGAGTTTGTTCCACTCATCCACTACTCTATTACCAAACCAGTGCTTTCCTATATCCTTTCTGAATCTAAATTTTTCCAGCTTAAAATCATTGCTGAGTCCTGTCTTGGCTAGATATTTTCAGCACGTTATATACATCCCCTTTATTTATTCCTGTCTTCCATTTATACACCTCATTCATATCCCCCTCTAATTCTACGCCTTTCTAGAGAGTGCAGATTCACGGCCCTCAGTCTATCCTCATAGGGAAGATTTCTGATACGTGGGATCAGCTTTGTCATCCTCCTTTGTATGTTTTCCAGAGCATTTATATCCATTCTGTAATACGGTGATTAAAACTGTGTAGCATAATCTAAATGAGGTCTAACCAAGAATATATAGAGTTGAAGAATAACCTGAGGACTCCTATTATTTATGCTTCTTGATATGAAGCCAAGGATTCTGTTAGCTTTATTGCAAACACTTATGCACTGTTGTCTTGGTTTCAGATTACTGCTAACCAGAACTCCTAAATCTTTTTTGCAATCCGTAATATTAAGATCTACATTATTTAGTTTATATGTGGCATGGTTATTTTCCTGTCCAACATTTAGAACTTTGCATTTGTCTATATTAAACTGCATCTGCCACTTCTCCGACCACTGCATCAGTCTATTCAAATCTTCCTGGAGTGCTCTAATGCCCACGTCATAATGAATTCGACGGCCTATTTTGGCGTCATCGGCAAACTTGCTTATGTAGCTCTTTATGCCCTCATCAATGTCGTTTATGTAGATTGTGAACAACAGGGGGCCCAACACTGAACCCTGTGGAACACCGCTCGTGACGCTTCCTCACTTTGATTTCTCCCCATTTATGCAAACCCTCTGCTACCTATTTGTCAACCATGTCTGTATCCAGGAAAAAATTTCTCCTACTATTCCATGTGCCTTAATTTTCCTCAATAGTCTCTTATATGGGACCCTGTCAAAAGCCTTACTGAAGTCCATATACACAATATATTCATTACCATGATCTACCTCCTCAAATAGCTTAGTGAGAAAAGTTAATAAATTCATAAGGCAGGAACGCCCCTTTGTAAAGCCATGCTGAGATTCAGTGATTAATTTATGCTTTTCAAGGTGGCTACGAACTTCCTCGGCAATTATTGATTCCATAAATTTTCCCACTATGGATGTTAGGCTTATTGATCTATAGTTCGAAGCTAAGGACCTGTCACCTGCTCTGAAAATAGGTATCACATTTGCTATTTTCCACTTATCTGGCACCATGCCAGTCTGTAGTGATATATTGAAAAGATTAGCGAGAGGTTTGCTAAGCTCCTCCTTACATTACATTACATTCCTGACCGTCTGACCTCACTAACCTAGTGAGGTAAGACACGTCCAACTCACACCAACCCACACCCTCTCATGTATTTATCCAACCTATTTTTAAAACTACACAACGTCTTAGCTTCTATGACGGTATTCTGGAGTTAGTTCCACTCATCCACAACCATTGATGTGAGTCCTGTCTGTGTTAGATATTTTTAGCACTCTATTTGCATCCCCTTTATTAATTTCTGTTTTCCATTTATACACCTCAGTCATAGCCCCCCTATTTCTATGTCTTTCTAGAGTGCAGATTCAGGGCTCTCAGTTTATCCTCATAGGGAAGATTTCTAATACATGGGATCAACTTTGTCATCCTCCTTTGTACGTTTTCCATTGCATTTATATCCATCCTGTAACATGGTTACCAAAACTGTGAAGCATAATCTAAATCCTTTTTGCAGTCCGTAATATTAAAATCTACATTATTTAGTTTATGTGTGCCATAGTTGTTTACCTGCCCAACATTTAGAACTTTGCATTTGTCTATATTAAACTGCATCTGCCAGTTCTCCGATCACTGCATCAGTTTATTCAAATCATCCTGGAGTGCTCTAATGTCCTCATTAGAATGAATTGGACAGCCTATTTTGGTGTCATCAGCAAATTTACTTACGTCACTAGTTATACCCTCATCTATGTCATTTTATGTAGATTGTGAACAACAAGGGGCCCAACACTGACCTCTGTGGAACACAGCTTGTGACGCATCACCATTCTGATTTCTCCCCATTTATGCAAACTCTCTGCTGCCTATTTATTAACTACACCTCTACCCATGCAAAAATTTCTCCTATTCCATATGCCCTAAGTTTCCTCAGTAGTCTCTGATGTGGAACTCTATTGAAAGCCTTAATGAAGTCCATATACATAATGTCATATTCATTACCATGATCCACCTCCTTAAATACCTTAGTGAAGAAAGTTACTAAATTCTTAAGACAGGAACGCCTCTTTGTAAAACCATCCTGAGATTCATTAATCAATTTATGCCTTTCCAGATGGCTACGAATTGCTTCGGCAATTACAGATTCCATAAATTTACCAAAAATGAAAGTAAGGCTTTTTGGTCTATATTTCGAAGCCAAGGACCTGTCACCTGCCTTATAAATAGGAATTAAATTTGTCATTTTCCACTTGTCAGGCACTATACCAATTTGTAGTGATATATTGAAAAGATTAGCCAAAGGTATGCTAAGTTCCTCTTTACATTCCTTTAACACCTTTGCAAACAGTTTATCAGGACCTGGGGATTTGTTAGGTTTTAATTTCTTTATTTGTCTGAGCTCCATGTCATTAGTTACCCTAATCATACATAGTTTATTATCGCCCTGCTCTACATAATTTATTATTTCTGGAAATTCGCTAGTATCTTCCTGAGTAAAAACTGAGAGGAAGTAGGTATTGAAAAGTTCACACATTTCCTTATCCCTGTAAGTGATCCGACCTGAGTTACTCTTAATAAGTGAGCCTTTCTTGCCCTAATCTAACTTCTGTATACCTGAAAGAACCCTTTTGGGTTAGTCTTTGAATCCCTTGCGATTTTAGCTGATAATCCCTTTTTGTTTTTTTATTCCTCTTTTTTTTTTCTCTTTAACTGAATATATTGATTTCTTAACTGCACTTCCCCTCTTTTGATATGCCTATATATACCTCTCTCTTGACCACTGAGATATTTTAATCTATTGTTTATCCATTTGGGATCATTTTTGTTCGATCTAATTTCCCTACTCGGAACAAAAGTCGTCTGGGCAGCCAGCACTAAGCTCTGAAATACGTGATAGAGGCAACCAACTCTACCTGCCTGACACATAGTAAGGTCGTCCCAGTTTAGGCCACCCAGGTAATTTCTCATACCCATGAAGTCGGCCAAGCGAAAATCTGGGACAGCGACTTGATTGCAATTATCTGGGTAATTCCATGATATATTGAAACTATGTGATTTGTGATCACTTTCCCTTAGATCATCACTAACCTCAATATTATTAACTAGTAATTCTTTGTTGGCAAGAACAAAGTCAAGCAGATTGTTTCCTCTAGTTGGTTCTGTCACAAACTGTTTTGAAAAGCAGTCTTGTGCCGTATCAAGAAAATCACTAGACTCAAAATTTCCTGTCATATTGTTCCAATTAATTTGTCTAAAGTTAAAATCTCCCATTAACACAACATTTTCATAGCTAAATGCCCTATGAATTTTATCCCATAGCAGCTTACTGCACTCCCTATGATGGTTTGGGAGCCTAGAAATCATACCCAAAGTTAATTTTTCATGACCTTCTAGAAACTGTATCCAAACAGATTCTGTGCCTGATGTTTCTAATCTTACATCTTGTCTAACACAACAGTTTAAATTATCTCTGACATACATCGCCACTCCACCACCCTTCCCGTTGACCCTATCAGTGTGGAATAGTTTATAGCCCTGTATGTTGCATTCAGAAAGCATTTCTCTATCTTTCAAGTTGAACCAGATCTCTGTTATAGCAGTAATGTCCATATTATCTGCAATCGCAAGTAATCTTAGCACATCTATCTTATTTCTTAGACTCCTACTGTTTGTATAGTAATTCTTAAGGGAGCTAGTCTCTCATTGCCCTCTACTATCTTTGTTGAGCAATTGCTTTGCCTTTACATATAAATGACCTCATAGGGGACAGGAGCCATAGTAGGGAAACAAGTGTAGTCAAAGATAAGATAAAACCAATATTGCAAACTAGAAATACCGCAGGAAATAGCAAACAAGAGGACTCCACTAGCAATAGTGAGGATATATTACCAAAAACAACTGGTGGGAGCTCCATTGTTGGTGCTAGGGAGGATAGAAGTAAGACAGGGAAACATGCACCAACAGGGAATACAGTCACAGAAACCCAAGACAAACGGAAACCAAGCCTGTGCACATACTATGCACTTGGTATCTGCTGGCATGGGAAATCTGGAAAAACAGATGGGACGTGCAACTATGACCACCCTAGAAAATGCCATGCCCATATGACAACAGGAAAATGCAAACTCCCTTCCTGTAAGCTTTTTCACCCTGAACTGTGTACCTCTTCAGTACAGGAAAGACTGTGCTATAACTTAAATTGCCAGGCATACCATCTAAAGGGGACAAAAAGATACAAAACATCCAGGCCATGGGAAAACCTGGGTAGCCACAGCCACTCAAGAGGGAGAGGTTTTTTAGTGCCAGGAAGGAAAAAAAACTGGCAGGAAATGGCAGAAATCGTACACCAAATCCAGTCATTCCTGGAGTGGAACCACAGTCGATGGCCTCCACTCCAAACCAACAGATACAGATACTAATGCCGGAAAAAAAATCCCCACCCAGTACCAACAATACCACCAGTCCGATAACATTCTTCTTTGCAAATATACAGGGTCTAAAGCCAGCAACAAACAACAAAATACCTTTCATCCGTGGACTGCTTGCAGAGGCAAAGGGAATGTTCGCAGCTTTCACTGAGACCCACATAATGGATCACTTGGACAACGAAATATGGATCTCAGGTTACAACCTATACAGATGTGACAGAGTGAACAGGCAAAAGGGGGGGGGGTTGGCCTGTACATTGCAGAGTCACTTGTTTGCACAGAACTGCTTAATGCCTCAAATGATGTGGTGGAAGTTTTAGCAGTAAAGGTCGAGAACCAAAACCTAGTCATTGTGGTAGTCTACAAGCCTCCGGATGCAATATCCCAGCAATTCCAGGAACAGCTGTTAAAAATTGACCACTGTCTGGAAAATCTTCCAGCTTCTGCACCCAACATCTTGCTCCTGGGGGATTTCAACTTAAGGCACCTAAAATGGAGGAATATAGCAAATAATATTGTAGCAGTAATAACACCAGGAGGCAGCTCTGATGAAAACTCACACTCACACGAGCTTTTAAATCTCTGCACAAAATTCAATTTAAACCAGCAAATAATAGAGCCTACTAGACTGGAGAATACACTAGACCTCATCTTCACTAACAATGATGATCTGATAAGAAATGTCACCATATCAAAAACAATATACTCAGATCACAACATAATTGAGGTTCAGACATGTATGCGTGGAGCCCCAGACCGACATAATGAGACTAGTCACGAGGGAGCATTCACCAGATTCAACTTTAATAACAAAAACATAAAGTGGGACCAAGTAAACCAAGTCCTAACCGATATAAGCTGAGACGATATACTAAGCAACACAGACCCCAACTTATGCCTAGAACAGATTAACTCGGTGGCACTCGATGTATGCACAAGGCTTATTCCTCTAAGAAAAAGGATGAGTAGATGTAAAATAGAAAGAGACAGGCGCTCCCTTTACAGATGACGGAAAAGAATAACAGAGCGGCTAAAAGAGGTCAATATATCTGAAATGCGTAGGGAGACACTGGTCAGAGAAATAGCAAAGCTTCGAACTTAAGCTAAAAGAATCCTTTAGGAGTCAGGAATCGCGGGAAGAACTAAAAGCCATAAATGAAATCGAAAGAAACCCAAAGTATTTCTTCTCCTATGCCATATCAAAATCGAGAACAACGTCCAGTATTGGGCCCCTACTTAAACAAGATGGGTCCTACACAGATGACAGCAAGGAAATGAGTGAGCTACTCAAATCCCAATCTGACTCAGTTTTTAGCAAGCCGCTAACCAGACTGAGAGTCGAAGATCAAAATGAATTTTTTATGAGAGAGCCACAAAATTTGATTAACACAAGCCTATCCAATGTTATCCTGACGCCAAATGACTTCGAACAGGGGATAAATGACATGCCCATGCACTCTGCCCCAGGGCCAGACTCATGGAACTCTGTGTTCATCAAGAACTGCAAGAAGCCCCTATCACGAGCCTTTTCTATCCTATGGAGAGGGAGCATGGACACGGGGGTCGTCCCACAGTTACTAAAAACAACAGACATAGCCCCACTCCACAAAGGGGGCAGTAAAGCAACAGTAAAGAACTACAGACCAATAGCACTAACATCCCATATCATAAAAATCTTTGAAAGGGTCCTAAGAAGCAAGATCACCACCCATCTAGAAACCCATCAGTTACACAACCCGGGGCAACATGGGTTTAGAACATGTCGCTCCTGTCTGTCTCAACTATTGGATCACTACGACAAGGTCCTAAATGCACTAGAAGACAAAAAGATTGCAGATGTAATATATACAGACTTTGCAGAAGCCTTCGACAAGTGTGACCATGGCGTAATAGTGCACAAAATACGTGCTAAAGGAATAACAGGAAAAGTCGGTCGATGGATCTATAATTTCCTCACTAACAGAACACAGAGAGTAGTCGTCAACAGAGTAAAGTCCGAGGCAGCTACGGTGAAAAGCTCTGTTCCACAAGGCACAGTACTCGCTCCCATCTTGTTCCTCATCCTCATATCCGACATAGACAAGGATGTCAGCCACAGCACCGTGTCTTCCTTTGCAGATGACACCCGAATCTGCATGACAGTGTCTTCCATTGCAGACACTGCAAGGCTCCAGGCAGACATCAACCAAATCTTCCAGTGGGCTGCAGAAAACAATATGAAGTTCAACGATGAGAAATTTCAATTACTCAGATATGGTAAACATGAGGAAATTAAATCTTCATCAGAGTACAAAACAAATTCTGGCCACAAAATAGAGCGAAACACCAACGTCAAAGACCTGGGAGTGATTATGTCGGAGGATCTCACCTTCAAGGACCATAACATTGTATTAATCGCATCTGCTAGAAAAATGACAGGATGGATAATGAGAACCTTCAAAACTAGGGAGGCCAAGCCCATGATGACACTCTTCAGGTCACTTGTTCTATCTAGGCTGGAATATTGCTGCACACTAACAGCACCTTTCAAGGCAGGTGAAATTGCCGACCTAGAAAATGTACAGAGAACTTTCACGGCGCGCATAACGGAGATAAAACACCTCAATTACTGGGAGCGCTTGAGGTTCCTAAACCTGTATTCCCTGGAACGCAGGAGGGAGAGATACATGATTATATACACCTGGAAAATCCTAGAGGGACTAGTACCGAACTTGCACACGAAAATCACTCACTACGAAAGCAAATGACTTGGCAGACGATGCACCATCCCCCCAATGAAAAGCAGGGGTGTCACTAGCACGTTAAGAGACCATACAATAAGTGTCAGGGGCCCGAGACTGTTCAACTGCCTCCCAGCACACATAAGGGGGATTACCAACAAACCCCTGGCAGTCTTCAAGCTGGCACTGGACAAGCACCTAAAGTCAGTTCCTGATCAGCCGGGCTGTGGCTCGTACGTTGGTTTGCGTGCAGCCAGCAGCAACAGCCTGGTTGATCAGGCTCTGATCCACCAGGAGGCCTGGTCACAGACCGGGCCGCGGTGGCGTTGACCCCCGGAACTCTCTCCAGGTAAACTCCAGGTTACTAGCAACTTTATTTTAAATATTGTCTTTTAAACATATCCCTGGGGTATCCTGGTAATATCTGATGTTTTCTTCCCTAATACTGCCTGATTACTTCTCACAAACACCCATACCTCTATAATCTATCAGTTTAAATTCCTAGACAAGTCATCAATGACCCTCTCAATTGAATTGGCTAATGCAACCACTCCAACTCCAGAAAGATGAACCCCATCCCTTGCATATATATCATGCTTCCCATAGAATGTGTCCCAGTTATCAATGCAAGTTCCTTTTAGTACCTATCCAGCAGGCATTTTTTACCAGTTGCCATAGACATTAATTCATTGCCCACTCCCCTTTTAAGTAAGATGCTACATATTACTGGAATCCCTCCCTTAGACCTGACAACTTTTATGGCTGGCCTATACTTATGTAGCAGCTCCTGTCTCCTGGCCTTCCTGATGTCATTTCCACCAGCACTAAGATAGGTAAATGGGCTTGGATCCATTGCCTGACATAATATTATCCAACCTGCTGATTATGTCACCAGCACCAGCTCCTGGGATGCACACCCACTGTATACCATTCTTTCTCTGTTACAATATGCATAGTCCACATATCTTACCCGAGAATCTCCTACAATTAGAATATTCTTACCTTGATTAGCAGGGGAGACAGTGGTACCATAACCTCACTAACCACTGAAGTACACTCGTCCTGAAGAACAGAGAATCGATTTCCTACTTTTAAATCTTCTCTATTAACCTTCCTTATCTTTCTTCTTCCTTATCTGTGAACCACTTGCCACTTAAAGTGGCTGCAACTCTTTAGCTCACTGCTGGTATCCTTTTCCTCACCAGCTCCCACCATCTTACTCTCCCAAGCCCATCTAGGCGAAGCTTCAGCCTCCTATTTTCCTCCTGAAGAAGAAGAACCTTCTTCTTCAACACTTTAACTTGAGATTCACAAACACTACAGCAAGTGAATATTTTAATTAGTTGACCGGATATATTTTTCACTTTTGCTTTTACTTTGCTATCCCCTTTAACAAAATGATATCGGGTGTGTTAAAAAAGTATATTTATAGTGACTAATTGCAGTTCTGGGAAATTTTGATAATTTTTATTGTAATTACCGGAATATCAGTTAAAACTAGTATCCCTGAGCCCTCGCTTTATCTTGACAATGAACTGTTAATACCACAATACCTGGAGTATACCTGGACAGAGTTCCCACATGAAAAACACGGTTGCTACGAGTACACTAAGAGAAAAACACGGTTGCTACGAGTACACTAAGAGAAAAACACGGTTGCTACGAGTACACTAAGAGAAAAACACGGTTGCTACGAGTACACTAAGAGAAAAACACGGTTGCTACGAGTACACTAAGAGAAAAACACGGTTGCTACGAGTACACTAAGAGAAAAACACGGTTGCTACGAGTACACTAAGAGAAAAACACGGTTGCTACGAGTACACTAAGAGAAAAACACTGTTGCTACGAGTACACTAAGAGAAAAAACACGGTTGCTACGAGTACACTAAGAGAAAAACACGGTTGCTACGAGTACACTAATAGAAAAACACGGTTGCTACGAGTACACTAAGAGAAAAACACGGTTGCTACGAGTACACTAAGAGAAAAACACGGTTGCTACGAGTACACTAAGAGAAAAACACGGTTGCTACGAGTACACTAAGAGAAAACACAAAAAGTGTCCTGGACCTAAGACTGTTTAACAGCTTGCCACCATACATAAGGGGAATTAACAATAGACCCCTAGTTACCTTCAAGAGGCAGCTGGACAGATACCTAAAGTCAGTATCTTACCAGCCGGGTTGTGGTTCGTACGTCAGTATGCGTGCAACCAGCAGTTATAGCCTGGTTGACCAGGGCCTGATCCAAAACAAGGCCTGGTCTCAGACCGAGCCGTTAGGATGTTGACATCCGAACCCCGCTCCATGCATACGCCAGGTATACTCCAGGAATGTTCCAGGTGTACTCCAGGTATACTCCAGGTATACTCCAGGTATCCTCCAGGTATGCTCCAGGTATCCTCCAGGTATACTCCAGGTATGTTACAGGTATCCTCCAGGTATACTCCAGGCATCATCCAGGTATACTCCACGTATCCTCCAGGTATGTTCCAGGTATACTCCAGGTATACTCCAGGTATACTCCAGGTATGTTCCAGGTATCCTCCAGGTATACTCAAGGTATACTCCAGGAATACTCCATGTACACTCCAGGAATACTACAGGTATCATCCAGGTATCCTCCAGGTATCCTCCAGGTATACTCCAGGTATCCTCCAGGTATTACCTGGAGTTTACCTGGAGAGAGTTCCGGGGGTCAACGCCCCCGCGGCCCGGTCTGAGACCAGGCCTCCTGGTGGATCAGAGCCTGATCAACCAGGCTGTTGCTGCTGGCTGCACGCAAACCAACATACGAGCCACAGCCCGGCTGATCCGGAACTGACTTTAGGTGCTTGTCCAGTGCCAGCTTGAAGACTGCCAGGGGTCTGTTGGTAATCCCCCTTATGTGTGCTGGGAGGCAGTTGAACAGTCTCGGGCCCCTGACACTTATTGTATGGTCTCTTAACGTGCTAGTGACACCCCTGCTTTTCATTGGGGGAATGGTGCATCGTCTGCCAAGTCTTTTGCTTTCGTAGTGGGTGATTTTCGTGTGCAAGTTCGGTACTAGTCCCTCTAGGATTTTCCAGGTGTATATAATCATGTATCTCTCCCTCCTGCGTTCCAGGGAATACAGGTTTAGGAACCTCAAGCGCTCCCAATAATTGAGGTGTTTTATCTCCGTTATGCGCGCCGTGAAAGTTCTCTGTACATTTTCTAGGTCGGCAATTTCACCTGCCTTGAAAGGTGCTGTTAGTGTGCAGCAATATTCCAGCCTAGATAGAACAAGTGACCTGAAGAGTGTCATCATGGGCTTGGCCTCCCTAGTTTTGAAGGTTCTCATTATCCATCCTGTCATTTTTCTAGCAGATGCGATTGATACAGTGTTTTGGTCCTTGAAGGTGAGATCCTCCGACATGATCACTCCCAGGTCTTTGACGTTGGTGTTTCGCTCTATTTTGTGGCCAGAATTTGTTTTGTACTCTGATGAAGATTTAATTTCCTCATGTTTACCATATCTGAGTAATTGAAATTTCTCATCGTTGAACTTCATATTGTTTTCTGCAGCCCACTGAAAGATTTGGTTGATGTCTGCCTGGAGCTTTGCAGTGTCTGCAATGGAAGACACTGTCATGCAGATTCGGGTGTCATCTGCAAAGGAAGACACGGTGCTGTGGCTGACATCCTTGTCTATGTCGGATATAAGGATGAGGAACAAGATGGGAGCGAGTACTGTGCCTTGTGGAACAGAGCTTTTCACCGTAGCTGCCTCGGACTTTACTCTGTTGACGACTACTCTCTGTGTTCTGTTAGTGAGGAAATTATAGATCCATCGACCGACTTTTCCTGTTATTCCTTTAGCACGCATTTTGTGCGCTATTACGCCATGGTCACACTTGTCGAAGGCTTTTGCAAAGTCTGTATATATTACATCTGCATTCCTTTTGTCTTCTAGTGCATTTAGGACCTTGTCGTAGTGGTCCAATAGACGAGACAGACAGGAGCGACCTGTTCTAAACCCATGTTGCCCTGGGTTGTGTAACTGATGGGTTTCTAGATGCGTGGTGATCTTGCTTCTTAGGACCCTTTCAAAGATTTTTATGATATGGGATGTTAGTGCTATTGGTCTGTAGTTCTTTGCTGTTGCTTTACTGCCCCCTTTGTGGAGTGGGGCTATGTCTGTTGTTTTTAGTAACTGTGGGACGACCCCCGTGTCCATGCTCCCTCTCCATAGGATGGAAAAGGCTCGTGATAGGGGCTTCTTGCAGTTCTTGATGAACACAGAGTTCCATGAGTCTGGCCCTGGGGCAGAGTGCATGGGCATGTCATTTATCGCCTGTTCGAAGTCATTTGGCGTCAGGATAACATCGGATAGGCTTGTGTTAATCAAATTTTGTGGCTCTCTCATAAAAAATTCATTTTGATCTTCGACTCTCAGTCTGGTTAGCGGCTGCTAAAAACTGAGTCATACTGGGACTTAAGTAGCTCACTCATTTCCTTGTTGTCATCTGTGTCCTCCAGGTTTACTCCAGGTATGTTCCATGTATCCTCCAGGTATACTTCAGGTATCCTCCAGGTATACTCCAGGTATCCACCAGGTATACTATAGGTATCCTCCAGGTATACTCCAGGTATGTTCGAGGTATCCTCCAGGTATACTCCAGGGATCCTCCAGGTATATTCCAGGTATCCTCCACGTATAAATCCAGGTATGTTCCAGACATCCTTCAGGTATATGCCAGGTATGTTCCAGGTATCCTCCAGGTATACTCCAGGTATGTTCCAGGTATCCTCCAGGTATGCTCCAGGTATCCTCCAGGTAAACTCCAGGTATACTACAGGTATACTCCAGGTACCCTTCAGGTATACTCAGGGATACTCCTGGAATATTTCAGGTGTCCTCCAGGTATACTCCAGGTATCCTCCAGGTATACTACAGGTATCCTCTAGGTACTCTCCAGGTATTCTCCAGGTATACTCCAGGTATGCTCCAGGTATACTCCAGGAATCCTCCAGGTAAGCTCCAGGTATCCTCCAGGTATACTTCAGGCATACTCCAGGTATGTTCCAAGTATGCTCCAGGTATCCTCCAGGTATGCTCCAGGAATACTCCAGGTATACTCTAGGTATACTCCAGGTATCAACCAGGTACACTCCAGGTACACTCCAGGTATACTCCAGGTATACTCCAGGTATACTCCAGGTATTCTTCAGGTATACTCAAGGTATCCTCCAGGTATCCTCCAGGTATACTCCAGGTATACTTCATGTACACTCCAGGTATACTCCAGGTATACTCCACGTATCCTCCAGGTATCCTCCAGGTATACTCCAGATATACTCCAGGTACATTCCAGGTATCCTCCAGGTATACTCCAGATATACTCCAGATACACTCCAGGTATACTCCAGGTGCACTTCCTTTATTCTCCAGGTATACTCCAGGTATGTTCAAGGTATCCTCCAGGTATACTACAGGTATACTCCAGGTATCCTCAAGGAATACTCCATGTACACTCCAGGTATCCTCCAGGTATCCTCCAGGTATACTCCAGGTATACTCCAAGTATCCTCCATGTATCCTCCAGGTATCCTCCAGGTTTACTCCAGGTATATTCCAGGTATCCTCCAGGTATACTCCAGGTATCCTACACTTGTACTCCATTTATACTCCAAGTATACTCCACGTATCCTCCAGGTATACTCCAGGTATCCTCCATGTATCAGGTATGTTCCAGACATCCTTCAGGTATACTCCAGGTATTTTCCAGGTATCCTCCAGGTATACTCCAGCTATGTTCCAGGTATCCTCCAGGTATACTCCATGTATCGTCCAGGTAAACTCAAGGTATACTCCAGGTATACTCCAGGTATCCTCCATGTATCAGGTATGTTCTAGACATCCTTCAGGTATACCCCAGGTATGTTCCAGGTATCCTCCAGGTATACTCCAGCTATGTTCCCGGTATCCTCCAGGTATACTCCAGGTATCCTCCAGGTAAACTCAAGGTATACTCTAGGTATACTCCAGGTATAATTCAGGTATACTTCAGGTATACTCCAGGTATCCTCCAGGTATACTCCAGGTATACTCAAGGTATGTTCCAGGCATCCTCCAGGTATACTCCAGATATCCTCCAGGTATACTACATGTATCCTCCAGGTACTCTCCAGGTATTCTCCAGGTATACTCCAGGTCTGCTCCAGGTATACTCCAGGTATCCTCCAGGTATACTCCAGGTATACACCAGGGATCCTCCAGGTAAAATCCAGGTATACTCCAGGTAAGTTCCAAGTATCCTCCAGGTATCCTCCAGGTATGCTCCAGGTATATTCCAGGTATACTCCAGGTATACTCCAGGTATCCTCCAGGTACTCTCCAGGTATCCTCCAGGTATACTCCAGGTATCCTCCATGTATACTCAGGTATACTCCAGGTATAATGCAGGTATTCTACAGGTATACTAAAGGTATCCTCCAGGTATCCTCCAGGTATACTTCAGGTATACTTCAGGTACACTCCAGGTATCCTCCAGGTATACTCCAGGTATCCTCCAGGTATCCTCCAGGTATGTTCCAGGTATCCTCCAGGTATATTCCAGGTATCCTCCACTTGTACTCCATTTATACTCCAAGTATACTCCACGTATCCTCCAGGTATCCTCCAGGTATACTCCAGGTATCCTCCAAGTAAACTCCAGGTATACACCAGGTATGTTCCAAGTATCCTCCAGGTATCCTCCAGGTATACTCCAGGTACATTCCAGGTATACTCCAGGTATACTCCAGGTATCCTCCAGGTACATTCCTGGTATCCTCCAGGTATACTCCAGGTATCCTCCAGGTATACTCAGGTATACTCCAGGTATTCTCCAGGTATACTCAAGGTATCCTCCAGGTATCATCCAGGTATACTTCAGGTATACTTCAGGTACACTCCAGGTATCCTCCAGGTATACTCCAGGTATCCTCCAGGTATCCTCCAGGTATACTCCAGGTATGTTCCAGGTATCCTCCAGGTACACTCCAGGTACCCTCCATTTGTACTCCATTTATACTCCAAGTATACTCCACGTATCATCCAGGTATACTCCAGGTATCCTCCATGTATCAGGTATGTTCCAGACATCCTTCAGGTATATTCCAGGTATGTTCCAGGTATCCTCCAGGTTTACTCCAGCTATGTTCCAGGTATCCTCCAGGTATACTAAAGGTATCCTCCAGGTAAACTCAAGGTATACCCCAGGGATACTCCAGGTATCCTCCATGTATCAGGTATGTTCCAGACATCCTTCAGGTATACTCCAGGTATGTTCCAGGTATCCTTCAGGTATACTCCAGCTATGTTCCAGGTATCCTCCAGGTATACTCCAGGTATCCTCCAGGTAAACTCAAGGTATACTCCAGGTATACTCCAGGTATAATTCAGGTATACTTCAGGTATACTCCAGGTATCCTCCAGGTATACTGCAGGTATACTCCAGGTATGTTCCAGGCATCCACCAGGTATACTGCATGTATCCTCCAGGTATACTACAGGTATCCTCCAGGTACTCTCCAGGTATTCTCCAGGTATACTCCAGGTATGCTCCAGGTATACTACAGGTATCCTCCATGTATTTTCCAGGTATCCTCCAGGTAAACTCCAGGTATACTCCAGGTATGTTACAAGTATCCTCCACATATCCTCCAGGTATGCTCCAGGTATATTCCAGGTATACTCCAGGTATACTCCAGGTATCCTCCAGGTACACTCCAGGTATCCTCCAGGTATACTCCAGGTATCCTCCAGGTATACTCAGGTATACTCCGGGTATACTCCAGGTATTCTCCACGTATACTCAAGGTATCCTCCAGGTATCCTCCAGGTATACTACAGGTATACATCAAGTACACTCCAGGTATACTCCAATTATCCTCCAGGTATCCTCCAGGTATACTCCACATATACTCCAGGTATATTCCAGGTATCCTCCAGGTATACTCCAGGTGTACTCCAGATACACTCCAGGTATACTCCAGGTGCACTCCATTTATCCTCGAGGTATACTCCAGGTATACTCAGGTATCCTCCATTTATACTCCGGGTATACTCCAGTTTTCATCCAGGTAAACTCCAGTTATCCTCCAGGTATACTCCAGGTATCCCCTAGGTATACTCCAGGTATACTCTAGGTACATTCTTGGTATCCTCCAGGTATACTTCAGGTTTACTGCAGGTGCATTCCAGATATCCACCAGGTATACTCCAGGTATACTCCATGTACACTCCAGGTATTCTCCAGGTACACTCCAGGCATCCTCCAGGTATACTCCAGGTATGCTCCAGGTATCCATCAGGTATACTCCTGGTTTCCTCCAGGTAGCCTTCAGTTATACTCCAGGTATCCTCCAGGTATCCTCCAGGTATACTCCAGGTATCCTCCAGGTATACCCCACGAATCCTCCAGATATAATCCAGGTATGTTCCAGGTTTACTCCAGGTATCCTCCAGGTACACTCCAGGTATCCTTCAGGAATACTCCAGGTCTGCTCCAGGTATCCACCAGGTATACTCCAGGTATCCTCCAGGTATCCTTCAGGTATACTCCAGGTATCCTCCAGGTATCCTCCAGGTATTCTCCAGGTACCCTCCTGGTATAATCCAGGAATCCTCCAGGTATCCTCCAGGTATACTCCAGGTATGTTCTAGGTATCCTCCAGGTATACTCCAGGTATGTTCTAGGTATCCTGCAGGTATACTCCAGGTATCCTCCAGGAATACTCGAGGTATCCTCCAGGTATCCTCCAGGTATACTCCATGTATGTTCTAGGTATCCTCCAGGCATACTCCAGGTATATTCCACGTATCCTCCAGGTATCCTCCAGGTATCCTCCAGGTATCCACCAGGTATACTCCAGGTATCCTCCAGGTATCCTTCAGGTATACTCCAGGTATCCTCCAGGTATCCTCAAGGTACACTCCAGGTATCCTCCAGGTATACTCCACGAATCCTCCAGGTATCCTCCAGGTATACTCCAGGTATTTTCTAGGTATCCTCCAGGAATACTCCAGGTATCCTCCACGTATACTCCAGGTATCCTCCAGGTATCCTCCAGGTATACTCCAGGTATGTTCTAGGTATGCTCCTGGTGTACTCCAGGTATATTCCACGTATCCTCCAGGTATCCTCCATATACACTCCAGGTATCCTCCAGGTATCCTCCAGGTGTACTCTAGGTATACTCCAGGTATCCTCCAGGTATCCTCCAGGTATACTCCAGGTATCCTCCAGGTATACTTCAGGTATGTTCCAGGTATCCTCCAGGTATACTCCAGGTATACTCCCGGTATACTCCAGGTATACCCCAGGTATGCTCCAGGTATACTCCAGGTATCCTCCATGTATGTTCCAGACTTCCTTCAGGTATCCTCCATGTATGTTCCAGACTTCCTTCAGGTATACTCCAGGTATGTTCCAGGTATCCTCTAGGTATACTCCAGGTATGTTCCAGGTATCCTCCAGGTATACTCCAGGTATCCTCCAGGTTAACTCCAGGTATACTCCAGGTATACTCCAGGTATCCTTCAGGTATACTCCAGGTATACTCCAGGTATACTCAAGGTATTCTCCATATATGCTCCAGGTATACTCCAGGTATGTTCCAGGAATCCTCCAGGTATACTCCAGGTATCCTCTAGGTATACTACAGGTATACTCCAGGTATGCTCCAGGTATACTCCAGGTATCCTCCAGGAATACTCCAAGTATCCTCCAGGTATACTCCAGGTATACTCGAGGTATGTTCCAAGTATCCTCCAGGTATCCTCCAGGTATACTCCAGGTATCCTCCAGGTGTAGTCCAGGTATACTCCAGGTATACTCCAGGTATACTACAGGTATACTCCAGGTATACTTCAGGTACACTCCAGGTATACTCCAGGTATACTCCAGATATCCTCCAGGTATACTCCAGATATACTCCAGGTACATTCCAGGTATCCTCAAGGTATACTAAAGGTATACTCCAGATACACTCCAGGTATACTCCAGGAGCACTCCATTTATCCTCCAGGTATACTCCAGGTATCCTCCAGGTATACTTCAGGTATCCTCCAGGTAAACTCCAGGTAAATTCCAGGTATCCTCCAGGTATACTCCAGGCATCCTCCCGGTATACTCCAGGTATACTCCAGGTACATTCCAGGTATCCTCCAGGTATACTCCAGGTATAATTCAGGTACTCTCCAGGTATACTCCAGGTACACTCCAGGAATCCTCCAGGTATTCTCCAGGTGTACTCCAGGTGCATTCTAGGTATCCTCTAGGTATACTCTAGGTATACTCCAGGTACACTCCAGGTGTCCTCCAGGTATACTCCAGGTATGCTCCAGGTATCCACCAGGTATACTCCAGGTATCCTCCAGGTATCATTCAGGTATACTCCAGGTATCCTCCAGGTATACTCCAGGAATCCTCCAGATATACTCCAAGCATGTTATAGGTTTACTCCAGGTATCCTCCAGTTATCCTCCAGGTACACTCCAGGTATCCTCCAGGTATCCTCCAGGTACACTCCAGCTATCCTCCAGGTATATTCCAGGTATGTTCCAGGTAACCTCCAGGTATACTCCAGGTATATTCCAGGTATCCTCCAGGTATCCTCCAGGTATACAGCAGGTATACTCCAGGTATCTTCCAGGTATCCTCCAGGTATACTCCAGGTATACTCCATGTATCCTCCAGGTATACTCCAGGTATTCTCCAGGTTTCCTCCAGGTATACTCCAGGTATCTTCTAGGTATACTCGAGGTACTCTCCAGGAACACTCCAGGTATACTCCAGGTATACTCCAGGTATCCTCCAAGTATGCTTCAGGTATCCTCCAGGTATACTCCAGGTATACTCCAGGTATGCTCCAGGTACACTCCAGGTACAGTCCAGGTATCCTCCAGGTATACTACAGGTATCCTCCAGGTATACTGCAGGTATCCTCCATGTATCCTCCAGGTACACTCCAGGTATCCTCCATGTATCCTCCAGGTATCCTCCAGGTATCCTCCAGGTACACTCCAGGTATCCTCCAGGTACACTCCAGGTATCCTCCAGGTATACTCCAGGTATACTCCAGGTATGCTCCAGGTACACTCCAGGTACACTCCAGGTATCCTCCAGGTATACTGCAGGTATCCTCCAGGTATACTGCAGATATCCTCCATGTATCCTCCAGGTATCCCCCAGGTATCCTCCAGGTACACTCCAGGTATCCTCCAGGTATCCTCCAGGTACACTCCAGGTATCCTCCATGTATCCTCCAGGTATCCTCCAGGTATCCTCCAGGTATACTCCAGGTATACTCCAGGTACACTCCAGGTATCCTCCAGGTATACTACAGGTATACTCCAGGTATGCTCCAGGTATCCTCCAGGTATACTCCAGGTATCCTCCAGGTATACTCCAGGTATCCTCCAGGTATACTCCAGGTATACTCCAGGTATACTCCAGGTATCCTCCAGGTACACTCCACGTATCCTCCAGGTATACTACAGGTATACTCCAGGTATGCTCCAGGTACACTCCAGGTATCCTCCAGGTATACTCCAGGTATACTCCAGGTATCCTCCAGGTACACTCCAGGTATCCTCCAGGTATACTTCAGGTATACTCCAGGTATGCTCCAGGTACACTCCAGGTATCCTCCAGATATCCTCCAGGTATACTCCAGGTATCCTCCAGGTACACTCCAGGTATCCTCCAGGTATACTACAGGTATACTCCAGGTATGCTCCAGGTACACTCCAGGTATCCTCCAGGTATACTACAGGTATACTCCAGGTATCCTCCAGGTATACTCCAGGTATCCTCCAGGTATACTACAGGTATACTCCAGGTATCCTCCAGGTATCCTCCAGGTATCCTCAGGGTATACTCCAGGTATCTCACTATTAAACCATAATAGGGAAAGAATCTTGGACGACGTTGTGGTCCACCTGGATCAATATTCATCCATAAACTTATAAAAGTCCAAGACGGACTAAGGTGTTTTAATTTTGTTTTTTTCCAAGTTATGGGTCAGTAGTGAAATGTCCTGGTTATGATATTTTAGGTTAATAGTTGAGTGGCGCTGTTAAGGTGTTGTGGGTTTTTTTTCATTTTAACTTAGTTACGTGATATCAGTTGTGTAATGGACTGCTTCTTAAAGTATATTGACGATTCACGAATATTAATTCATGGAACGGTCAGGATTCTAACCCGTTGCATGTCAGGCGTACAAGTAACAGAGTGGTGCTGTAACACTGAACAACAGAGTGGTGATATAACACTGTACAAGCAACAGAGTGGTGCTGTAACACTGTACAAGTAACAGAGTAGTGCTGTAACACTGTACAAGTAACAGAGTGGTGCTGTAACACTGTACAAGTAACAGAGTGGTGCTGTAACACTGTACAAGTAACAGAGTGGTGTTGTAACACTGTACAAGTAACAGAGTGGTGATATAACACTGTTCAAGTAACAGAGTGGTGCTGTAACACTGTACAACTAACAGAGTGGTGCTGTAACACTTTACAAGTAACAGAGTGGTGTTGTAACACTGTACAAGTAACAGAGTGGTGCTGTAACACTGTACATGTAACAGTGGTGCTGTAACACTGTACAAGTAACAGAGTGGTGCTGTAACACTGTACAAGTAACAGAGTGGTGTTGTAACACTGTACATGTAACAGTGATGCTGTAACACTGTACATGTAACAGTGGTGTTGTAACACTGTACATGTAACAGTGGTGATGTAACACACAACATGTAACAGTAGTGTTGTAACACAGTACATGTAACAGTGGTGCTGTAACACTGTACATGTAACAGTGGTGTTGTAACACAGTACATGTAACAGTGGTGTTGTAACACTGAATATGTAACAGTGGTGTTGTAACAATGTACATGTAACAGTGGTGTTGTAACACTGTACATGTAACAGTGGTGTTGTAACACTGTACATGTAACAGTGGTGTTGTAACACTGTACATGTAACAGTGGTGATGTAACACAGTACATGTAACAGTGGTGTTGTAACACAGTACATGTAACAGTGGTGCTGTAACACTGTACATGTAACAGTGGTGATGTAACACTGTACTTGTAACAGTGGTGTTGTAACACAGTACATGTAACAGTGATGATGTAACACTGTACATGTAACAGTGGTGATGTAACACTGTACATGTAACAGTGGTGTTGTAACACTGTACATGTAACAGTGGTGCTGTAACACTGTACATGTAACAGTGGTGCTGTAACACTGTACATGTAACAGTGATGTTGTAACACTGTACATGTAACAGTGGTGCTGTAACAAAGTACATGTAACAGTGGTGATGTAACACTGTACATGTAACAGTGGTGATGTAACACTGTGCATGTAACAGTGGTGCTGTAACACTGTACATGTAACAGTGGTGATGTAACACTGTACATGTAACAGTGGTGTTGTAACACTGTACATGTAACAGTGGTGATGTAACACTATACATGTAACAGTGGTGTTGTAACACTGTACATGTAACAGTGGTGATGTAAAACTGTACATGTAACAGTGGTGATGTAACACTGTACATGTAACAGTGGTGTTGTAACACTGTACATGTAACAGTGGTGCTGTAAAACTGTACATGTAACAGTGGTGATGTAACACTGTACATGTAACAGTGGTGTTGTAACACAGTACATGTAACAGTGGTGATGTAACACTGTACATGTAACAGTGGTGCTGTAACACAGTACATATAACAGTGGTGATGTAACACTGTACATGTAACAGTGGTGTTGAAACACTGTACATGTAACAGTGGTGTTGTAACACTGTACATGTAATAGTGGTGATGTAACACTGTACATGTAACAGTGGTGTTGTAACACTGTACATGTAACATTGGTGCTGTAACACTGTACATGTAACAGTGGTGCTGTAACACTGTACAAGTAACAGAGTGGTGCTGTAACACTGTACAAGTAACAGAGTGGTGTTGTAACACTGTACAAGTAACAGAGTGGTGCTGTAACACTGTACAAGTAACAGAGTGGTGTTGTAACACTGTACAAGTAACAGTGGTGCTGTAACACTGTACAAGTAACAGAGTGGTGTTGTAACACTGTACATGTAACATTGGTGCTGTAACACTGTACATGTAACAGTGGTGCTGTAACACTGTACAAGTAACAGAGTGGTGCTGTAACACTGTACAAGTAACAGAGTGGTGTTGTAACACTGTACATGTAACAGTGGTGCTGAAACACTGTACAAATAACAGAGTGGTGCTGTAACACTGTACAATTAACAGAGTGGTGTTGTAACACTGTACATGTAACAGTGGTGCTGTAACACTGTACATGTAACAGTGGTGCTGTAACACTGTACATGTAACAGTGGTGTTGAAACACTGTACATGTAACAGTGGTGATGTAACACTGTACATGTAACAGTGGTGATGTAACACTGTACATTTAACAGTGGTGTTGTAACACTGTACATGTAACAGTGGTGCTGTAACACTGTACATGTAACAGTGGTGATGTAACACTGTACATGTAACAGTGGTGTTGTAACACTGTACATGTAACAGTGGTGATGTAATACAGTACATGTAATAGTGGTGTTGTAACACAGTACATGTAACAGTGGTGTTGTAACACTGTACATGTAACAGTGGTGCTGTAACACTGTACATGTAACAGTGGTGTTGTAACACTGTACAAGTAACAGTGGTGTTGTAACACTGTATATGTAACAGTGGTGCTGTTACACTGTACATGTAACAGTGGTGCTGTAACACTGTACTAGTAACAGAGTGGTGCTGTAACACTGTACATGTAACAGTGGTGCTGTAACACTGTACATGTAACAGTGGTGTTGTAACACTGTACAAGTAACAGAGTGGTGCTGTAACACTGTACATGTGATAGTGGTGCTGTAACACTGTACATGTAACAGTGGTGTTGTAACACTGTACAAGTAACAGAGTGGTGTTGTAACACTGTACAAGTAACAGTGGTGCTGTAACACTGT
The DNA here is from genome assembly GCF_038502225.1 of Cherax quadricarinatus. Taxonomy (NCBI): domain Eukaryota; kingdom Metazoa; phylum Arthropoda; class Malacostraca; order Decapoda; family Parastacidae; genus Cherax; species Cherax quadricarinatus. The sequence continues at coordinate 21,901 of NW_027196701.1, read as the reverse complement.
ACATGTAACAGTGGTGCTGTAACACTGTACATGTAACAATGGTGTTGTAACACTGTACATGTAACAGTGGTGCTGTAACACTGTACATGTAACAGTGGTGCTGTAACACTGTACTTGTAACAGTGGTGCTGTATCACTGTACATGTAACAGTGGTGCTGTAACACTGTACTTGTAACAGTGGTGCTGTAACACTGTACAAGTAACAGAGTGGTGCTGTAACACTTTACAAGTAACAGAGTGGTGTTGTAACACTGTACAAGTAACAGAGTGGTGCTGTAACACTGTACAAGTAACAGAGTGGTGCTGTAACACTTTACAAGTAACAGAGTGGTGCTGTAACACTGTACAAGTAACAAAGTGGTGCTGTAACACTGTACATGTAACAGTGGTGCTGTAACACTGTACAAGTAACAGAGTGGTGCTGTAACACTGTACAAGTAACAGAGTGGTGTTGTAACACTGTACATGTAGCAGTGGTGCTGTAACACTGTACAAATATCAGAGTGGTGCTGTAACACTGTACAATTAACAGAGTGGTGTTGTAACACTGTACATGTAACAGTGGTGCTGTAACACTGTACATGTAACAGTGGTGCTGTAACACTGTACATGTAACAGTGGTGTTGAAACACTGTACATGTAACAGTGGTGCTGTTACACTGTACATGTAACAGTGGTGATGTAACACTGTACATTTAACAGTGGTGTTGTAACACTGTACATGTAACAGTGGTGCTGTAACACTGTACATGTAACAGTGGTGATGTAACACTGTACATGTAACAGTGGTGTTGTAACACTGTACATGTAACAGTGGTGATGTAACACAGTACATGTAATAGTGGTGTTGTAACACAGTGATGTAACAGTGGTGTTGTAACATTGTACATGTAACAGTGGTGCTGTAACACTGTACATGCAACAGTGGTGTTGTAACACTGTACAAGTAACAGTGGTGTTGTAACACTGTACATGTAACAGTGGTGCTGTTACACTGTACATGTAACAGTGGTGCTGTAACACTGTACTAGTAACAGAGCGGTGCTGTAACACTGTACATGTAACAGTGGTGCTGTAACACTGTACATGTAACAGTGGTGTTGTAACACTGTACAAGTAACAGAGTGGTGCTGTAACACTGTTCATGTGATAGTGGTGCTGTAACACTGTACATGTAACAGTGGTGTTGTAACACTGTACATGTAACAGTGGTGTTGTAACACTGTACAAGTAACAGTGGTGCTGTAACACTGTACATGTAACAATGGTGTTGTAACACTGTACAAGTAACAGAGTGGTGCTGTAACACTGTACATGTGACAGTGGTGCTGTAACACTGTACATGTAACAGTGGTGCTGTAACACTGTACATGTAACAATGGTGTTGTAACACTGTACATGTAACAGTGGTGCTGTAACACTGTACATGTAACAGTGGTGCTGTAACACTGTACTTGTAACAGTGGTGCTGTAACACTGTACATGTAACAGTGGTGCTGTAACACTGTACTTGTAACAGTGGTGCTGTAACACTGTACATGTAACATTGGTGCTGTAACACTGTACATGTAACAGTGGTGCAGTAACACTGTAACAGTGGTGCTGTAACACTGTACATGTAACAGTGGTGCTGTAACACTGTACATGTAACAGTGGTGCTGTAACACTGTACATGTAACAATGGTGCTGTAACACTGTACATGTAACAGTGGTGCTGTAACACTGTACATGTAACAGTGGTGCTGTAACACTGTACATGTAACAGTGGTGTTGTAACACTGTACATGTAGCATGTAACACTGTACAAATATCAGTGGTGCTGTAACACTGTACATGTAACAGTGGTGCTGTAACAGTGTATATGTAACAGTGTGCTGTAACACTGTACATGTAACAGTGGTGCTGTAACACTGTACATGTAACAGTGGTGCTGTAACACTGTACATGTAACAGTGGTGCTGTAACACTGTACATGTAACAGTGGTGCTGTAACACTGTACATGTAACAGTGGTGCTGTAACACTGTACATGTAACAGTGGTGTTGTAACACTGTACATGTAACAGTGGTGCTGTAACACTGTACATGTAACAGTGGTGCTGTAACACTGTACATGTAACAGTGGTGCTGTAACACTGTACATGTAACAGTGGTGATGTAACACTGTACATGTAACAGTGGTGGTGTAACACAGTGATGTAACAGTGGTGTTGTAACATTGTACATGTAACAGTGGTGCTGTAACACTGTACATGCAACAGTGGTGGTGTAACACTGTACATGTAACAGTGGTGTTGTAACACTGTACATGTAACAGTGGTGCTGTAACACTGTACATGTAACAGTGGTGCTGTAACACTGTACTAGTAACAGAGCGGTGCTGTAACACTGTACATGTAACAGTGGTGCTGTAACACTGTACATGTAACAGTGGTGTTGTAACACTGTACAAGTAACAGAGTGGTGCTGTAACACTGTTCATGTGATAGTGGTGCTGTAACACTGTACATGTAACAGTGGTGCTGTAACACTGTACATGTAACAGTGGTGTTGTAACACTGTACATGTAACAGTGGTGCTGTAACACTGTACATGTAACAGTGGTGCTGTAACACTGTACAAGTAACAGAGTGGTGCTGTAACACTGTACATGTAACAGTGGTGCTGTAACACTGTACATGTAACAGTGGTGCTGTAACACTGTACATGTAACAATGGTGCTGTAACACTGTACATGTAACAGTGGTGCTGTAACACTGTACATGTAACAGTGGTGCTGTAACACTGTACATGTAACAGTGGTGCTGTAACACTGTACATGTAACAGTGGTGCTGTAACACTGTACATGTAACAGTGGTGCTGTAACACTGTACATGTAACATTGGTGCTGTAACACTGTACATGTAACAGTGGTGCTGTAACACTGTACTTGTAACAGTGGTGCTGTAACACTGTACATGTAACAATGGTGTTGTAACACTGTACATGTAACAGTGGTGCTGTAACACTGTACATGTAACAGTGGTGCTGTAACACTGTACATGTAACAGTGGTGCTGTAACACTGTACATGTAACAGTGGTGCTGTAACACTGTACATGTAACAGTGGTGCTGTAACACTGTACATGTAACAGTGGTGCTGTAACACTGTACATGTAACAGTGGTGCTGTAACACTGTACATGTAACAGTGGTGCTGTAACACTGTACATGTAACAGTGGTGCTGTAACACTGTACATGTAACAGTGGTGCTGTAACATTGTACATGTAACAGTGGTGCTGTAACACTGTACATGTAACAGTGGTGCTGTAACATTGTACATGTAACAGTGGTGCTGTAACACTGTACATGTAACAGTGGTGCTGTAACATTGTACATGTAACAGTGGTGTTGTAACATTGTACATGTAACAGTGGTGCTGTAACACTGTACATGTAACAGTGGTGCTGTAACACTGTACATGTAACAGTGGTACTGTAACACTGTACTTGTAACAGTGGTGCTGTAACACTGTACATGTAACAGTGGTGCTGTAACACTGTACATGTAACAGTGGTGCTGTAACACTGTACATGTAACAGTGGTGCTGTAACACTGTACATGTAACAGTGGTGCTGTAACACTGTACATGTAACAGTGGTGCTGTAACACTGTACATGTAACAGTGGTGCTGTAACACTGTACTATACCGGGTCATTATAGTTGTTTGCTCATTGACAGTTCATGGCTACGATAGTGGTGGCGCTCACACAAGTGGACGTTGGTGCAGTAATTGGCTTTGCTGGAGTAACGTTGCCACAGTTGATGGATCAATCCTCGGACGATCTCCAGTTCAACACCTCAGAGTCAGCACTTTTCGGTACCTTAATAAAATTTTTATAACTAGATCTGAAAAAACTATCAATTTAAAAAATCTTGTCATATATTGACGAGTGCGCGCGTGTTTTTATGTGTACTTACCTATTTGTGGTTGCAGGGGTCGAGTCATAGTTAATGGCCCAGCCCCTTCACTTCATCTCTACAGAACATGACCTTAAAACATTCCTAAGTGAGGCTGGACTAACAGTATCAGAGTAAAGTGCAGATAATAGCCATAGTCCACCGTTAGTGTTATATTGTCATAAATTTGTGCCCCCCTAAAATTCTAATACTCCAACTACTTTTAATTGTCATTGTTGTATTCAACGACCATTCTACCTCATAGTCTTAATTGTGTTTAATATCTCCAGAATCTATCTCCTTTTTTACAACTTACCACATCACTGTTCTATCTTATTTTATTATAAACTAACCATAACTTGTCTTGAATAATTCTTCCTCACTTTAAAAAATACTCAATTGCCCAATTTTTTTCTAAATCCCTATTATTGCCCAATTTTACTTTAAACTATATTGATCAAACTTATTGTAAACTTCTTTTATTGACCATTTTTATTCCATACTTTTTTAAACTAGTATTTTTAACTACAACTTTTATATTATCCTGTCTACCATCTTACTAGCATATTATAACCAAGTCATTGCCATTTTTATTTTTATCATTTTTTTTATTATTCTTTTGCTACCTTAATTTGTGTACTTTATCCTGTCAATTTAAATCTAATTATACTCTAATTCTTGTAAACAACTTATATAAGACCTTAGTGCAATTACAATTGAGTGTCTTGTGCCTTTATTATATTATTAGATTAATCACAGTTTTACTCTAGCTCATTCTAGCTCAATACATAGTCAATACCAAATTCACTATATTAGACCATAGTGCAATTACTAGTGAGAGACTGGTGCTATTTGTAATTTGTATTTTTATATTATTAGACTAAACCTAGTTATACTAAAGCTCTTTCTAGCTCAATACATAGTCAATACCAAATTCACTATATTAGACAATAGTACAATTACTAGTGAGAAACTAGTGCTATTTTTAATTTGTATTTTTATATTATTAGATTAAATTCAGTTGTACCATAGCTCATTCTAACTCAATACCAAATTCACTATATTAGACCATAGTGCAATTACTAGTGAGAGACTTGTTCTATTTTTAATTTGTCTTTTTATATTACTAGTTTATACCTAGTTGTACTTTAGTTCATTCCAGCACAACACATAGACAACATCAACTTCATTATGTGTAGTAGTGACTATACCCTACATGACCAAAATACTCTAGCTATATACTTGTCCAAACTTCCTACCACTACAGATATCATTACTAGAACTCAACACACAACTCAGGATATAAATAACCATAATTTAAACCTAGAAGATGATTGATCACGTTGACCCTGATCTAAACCTCCATAATCTGACACCCATCAAAACCAATTGGAAAGTAACTGCCTTTATTACACAGTATCACAAGCCAGCACTATCCTAAACAATGTTAAAAGTCTATCAGTACTTAACTACAACATCAGGTCCTTAAGCAAACACTATGATGACCTCCTAGCACTCCTTGAATCACTAAAGACACCCTTCTCCTGCATTATTCTTACTGAGACCTGGCTTAAGCAGGACACAATAGATATCTACCCTCTACCAGGATACATAGCAATTCACAACTGCAGACCAAACCAAGTTGGGGGTGGTATTGCAATCTATTACTCTAACCAATTATCTTGTATTAGCACCACTTGCTTTAGTGATGAATATGGGGAATACATTTTTGCTAATTTTACTGTAAAAAAACCTTAAGACGCCTATAACAATCGGTGCCATTTACCGGATACCTCACACAAACATCCCACATTTCAATGAGAAATTAAAGTCACTAATAACAAACAGACAAATGAATAAGCACCACCTTCTCTTAGCTGGAGACTTCAACATCAACCTGTAACTGATTTCATCAACAATATGAACAACACACTTCTCATACCAACAATAACTAAACCAACCAGGCTCACTGAGACAAGTGCAACCATAATAGACCACATATGGACCAATATACTAGCCCCCCTTAAATCAGGGATAATCACAGATACCACTACAGACCACTACCCTACCTTCCTCCTGACAAACATTAGTAAACCACCACTTGAATACAACAAAGTCTCATTTAGACTCCATGACGAGGCCTCAGTAAGGAAGTTCACAGCTGACCTAGAGACTGTTGACTGGCCTACAGAATTCTCCAAGGCCAATGGTATTGATGACTGGACAGACATTTTTCTTAACAAATTACTTAGACTATACAACAAACATTGTCCTATAAAAACAAAACAGATCACAAACAAATGGCTTGGTTACCCAAGGCTAACCAGCGCCATTCTGAAATCCATTGACAAGAAACACCAATATGAAAAGCAATATAGACAAAGATATTCTTAAACACTATTCATCAGCTCTCACCAAAGTAATAAAGAAAGCCAAACAACTATACTACTCCAGTAGATTCACAGACACTAGAGGAGATATAAAAAAGACCTGGAAAACACTCTCTCAGATTCTAGGGACCCACAAACTGAGAAAAACCAAGAATATTGTCCTAACTAAACCTAATGAAACACCACTACATCCCACTGACACAGCTAACAAGATAAACGACTTCTTCTCAACCATAGGATCTAATCTCGCCTGTAAAATCCCACATACCAATGCCCATGCCGGGGACTACCTAGATGGGAATTTCCCTAATTCCTTCTATCTTGCAACAACTGAGCCCACGGAAGTCACCGAGATTATAAAGTCACTTAAAAATAACTCGGGGAATCTGTCTCATGTCCCACCATTACTGTACAAGCGAGCGGCCCATGTCCTTTCGCATGCTATTTCATTACTCTTTAACAAGTCACTAGAGACTAGCACCTTCCCGAAACTACTCAAGATGGCAAGGGTTACACCAATACATACAGGTGGTGACCCTACAGACTTAAACAACTATAGGCCAATATCTAACTTACCATTGCTATCCAAAATCTTTGAGAAACTCGTGCACAGGAGACTGTATTCATTTATAACGGCTCAAAACATACTCAACCCCTGCCAATTTGGATTCAGGAAAAATAAAAGCACTGATGATGCAATCATAAAAATGCTAGATTTGCTTTACACAGCATTCGAAAATATGGAATATCCACTAGGAATTTTTATTGACCTAAGAAAAGCTTTTGACGCAGTAGACCACGACATCCTACTCCACAGTCTTGATCATTGCGGTATAAGAGGCCATGCACTTGCCTATTTCAAATCTTACATTACTAATAGGTATCAGTATGTCACCAATAAAGACACAGCATCAGCAACACGGCCACTTGATACTGGAGTTCCGCAGGGAAGTGTTCTTGGTCCCCTGCTCTTCCTCATATACATCAATGACCTTCCAAACGTATCCCAACACCTGAAACCCATTCTCTTTGCTGACGACACGACTTATGTCATCTCTCACCCTAATCTTGCCACCCTCAACACCACTGTGAATGAAGAGCTGATCAAAATATCGACTTGGATGACAGCCAATAAACTTACGCTTAACACTGACAAAACCTACTATATTATGTTTGGTAGCAGAGCAGGAGATGCACAAATTAACATTAAGATTGACAACACTCTAATTACCAGAAATAATGGGGGCAAATTCCTAGGCTTATACCTTGACAACAACCTGAATTTCAGCACCCATATCCAGCATATAACCAAAAAAGTATCCAAAACGGTTGGGATCCTCTCCAAGATACGATACTACGTGCCGCAAAATGCCCTTCCCACACTATACCACTCACTTATTTATCCATACCTCACCTATGCTATTTGTGCTTGGGGTTCAACTGCAGCAACACACCTAAAGCCAATAATAACCCAACAAAAAGCTGCAGTAAGAATAATCACTAAATCCCATCCCTGGCAACACACCCCCCAACTCTTCATAGACCTAAACTTACTCTCTGTTCAGTACATCCACACTTACTACTGTGCAATCTACATCTACAGGGCCTTAAACTCTAATATCAACCTTGACCTAAAATGCTTTCTTGATAGTTGTGACAGAACCCACAGGCATAACACAAGACACAAACATCTCTACGACATGACTCAAGAAATCGTAATGACACGATTGCAAACAAACCATACTCCCGGCCGGGATTGAACCCGCAGTCATAGAGTCTCAAAACTCCAGCCCGTCGCATTAGCCACTAGACCAGCTAGCCACAATTAGATTCATCCAAGTAGGTATATTTCTACACCATAGGAAAGTTAGCACAGGCACTACTGTGACCACAAATGCAAGTTTTTACAGACGAATCTCCAGCTAGCGTGGCCATGACTAACTCTAGCTCAAGTCCCTTCACTGCCGTCAACATGACTCAAGAAATCGTAATGACACGATTGCAAACAAACCATACCCCCAGCCGGGATTGAACCCGCGGTCATAGAGTCTCAAAACTCCAGCCCGTCACGTTAGCCACTAGACCAGCTAGCCACAATAAGATTCATCCAACTAGGTATATTTCTACACCATAGGAAAGTTAGCACAGGCATCACTGTAAAAACCGTTAGCATAGGCACCGTCTGTAAAAACTTGTATTTGTGGTCACAGTGGTGCCTGTGCTAACTTTCCTATGGTGTAGAAATATACCTAATTGGATGAATCTTATTGTGGCTAGCTGGTCTAGTGGCTAACGCGACGGGCTGGAGTTTTGAGACTCTATGACCGCGGGTTCAATCCCGGCCTGGGGTATGGTTTGTTTGCAATCGTGTCATTACGATTTCTTGAGTCATGTTGACGGCAGTGAAGGGACTTGAGCTAGAGTTCGTCAAGGCCACGCTAGCTGGAGATTCGTCTGGAAAAACTTGCATTTGTGGTCACAATGGTGCCTGTGCTAACTTTCCTATGGTGTAGAAATATACCTAGTTGGATGAATCTTATTGTGGCTAGCTGGTCTAGTGGCTAACGCGATGGGCTGGAGTTTTGAGACTCTATGACCGCGGGTTCAATCCCGGCCGCGGGTATGGTTTATCTCTACGACATTCCCCGTGTCCGACTAAACCTTTACAAAAATTCAATGTATGTCAAAGGCCCTAAAATCTGGAATACCCTACCTGAGAACTCTAGAACTGCAGACACATTCATTACCTTTAAAACTACCATTAGAAAATATCTTATCTCCCTGATACACCCTGTCAACTAACTACACGAATACCACCTGGTGGTTCACACTTACACTCACTGACTCATTTGACCATAAACAGAAATATTAATCTCAATCTTAAAATAATGAATCCTGTGATACTCCAATACTGAAACTATGTACTGTGCCAAAACAAAAGCATTTACATTGCTAAACTCACAAACTAGTATTTAGTCACTTAGCCATAATACCAACTTACCTCATAATTTGTAATATTTTACAATTAAGAATAAAACTAAGTCTGCCCGAAATGCCTAGCCATGCTAAGCGTTCTAGTGGTACACTCTGTAATCACTATTTTACTACATGTAAACCACACAATAACCAAATTTGAATTTGAATTGCTATTAGGTTCTCTCCCTACTCCATGAGCTTTATCAAACCTCGTCTTGACACTATGTATGATTCCCTCGTTGACTACGTCATTTTCTAGGCTATTCCGCTGCCTGACAACTCTATGACTGAAAAAATATTTCCTTACATCCTTTTGACTCATCTGAGTCTTCAACTTCTTATTGTGACCTCTTGTTTCTGTGTCCCATCTCTGGAACATCCTGTGTTTGTCCACCAAGTCTATTCTGAGCAGTATTTCATATGTTGTTTTCATGTCTCCCCTGGCTCTCCTGTCCTCCAGTGTCGTCAGGCTAATTTCCCTTAACCTTTCATCGTAGGGCAATACCCTTAGCTCTGGGACTAGCCTTGTTGCAAACCTTTGCACTTTCTTTAATTTCTTGACGTGTTTGACCAGGTGTGGATCCAAACTGGTGCTGCATACTCCAGTATGGGCAAGATGTATATGGTGTACAGAGTCTAGAAGGATTCCTTACTGAGGTACTGGAATGCTATCCTTAGGTTTGCCAGACGCCCGTACGCTGCAGCAGTTATCCGATTGATGTGCGCCTCAGGAGATGCACTCAGTATTATACTCACCCCAAGATCTTTTTCCTTGAGTGAGGCTTGCAGTCTTTGACCACTTAGACTATACTGTGTCTGCGATCTTCTTTGCCGTTCCCCGATCTTCATGAATTTGCATTTGGCAGGGTTAAATTCATGGAGCCAGTTGCTGGACCAGGCTTGTAGCCTGTCCAGGTCTCTTTGTAGTCCTGACTTATCCTCGGCCGATTTGATTTTCCTCATTAACATCACATCATCTGCAAACAAGGACACTTCTGAGTCTATCCCTTTCGTTGTCATTCATATATACCAAAAACAGCACAGGTCCCTGTGGAACCCCACTTGTCACAGGTGCTCACTCTGACACCTCGTCACGTAGCATGACTCGTTGTTGCCTCCCTGTGATGATCTTCTCCATGACTTTGCATACTTTCCACGTTAGTGACACAACTCTGTAGTTTAATGCCTCGTATGTGTCTCCTTTTTTTTAAAATTTGGATTACATTTGCAATCTTCCATACATCAGAAAGTTGCCCAGTTTCAATGGATGTATTGATCTTTGATAATGGCACACACAGCATCTCTGCTCCCTCTCTAAGGACCCACGGAGAGGTGTCTGGTCCCACCGCCTTTGAGGTATCAAGTTCACACAGCAGCTTCTTCACCTCCTCCTCGGGTATGTGTACCTCATCCAGCACTTGTTGGTGTACCTCCCTGTTCTGATTTCCTGGAGTCCCACCTGTTTCCACAGTAAATACTTTTTTCAATCTCGTGTTGAGCTCCTCACATACCTCTTGGTCGTTTCTTGTGAACTCCCCATCATACTTCCTCAGTCTGATTACCTGTTCCTTGAATGTTGTTTTCCTCCTGATGTGGCTATACAACAGCTTCAGGTCAGATTAGACTTTCGGTGATATGTCATTTTCGAATTGTCGGTGAGCCTCCCTTCTCATCTGTGAATATTCATATCTGGCTCTTTGGCTGATCTCTTTATTTTCCTGGGTCCTTTGTCTTCTGTACCATTTCCATTCTCTAGCACACCTAGCTTTTGCCTCCCTACACCTTTGGGTGAACCAAGGACTCGTTCTGGCCTTCCCTTTATTTCTGTTTTTTTTGGGGGGAACAAAACTCTCCTCTGCCTCCTTGCATTTTATGGTCACATAGTCCATCATTTCTTTTACTGGTTTTCCTGCCAGTTCTCTTTCCCACTGAACGTCTTGCAGGAAGTTCCTTGTGCCTTTGTAGTCCTCCCTTTTGTAGCTTGGCTTTTCCCATCCTATTCCTGCTACTCTCTCCACTTGTAGCTCAACTATGTAGTCAAAGCACAGAACCACATGATCACTAGCTCCAAGGGTCCTTTCATATATGATATCCTCGATGTCCGAACTACTCAAGGTGAATACAAGGTCCAGTCTTGCTGGATCATCCTCACCTTTCTCTCTGGTAGTGACTTTAACATGTTGATGTATGAGGTTTCCAGTGCCACATCCATCATCTTGGCTCCTCCATGTTTTGGGGACTCCCATGGGACTTCAAGCTTTTCCTAATCAATCTCCCTTGTGATCGAAAATCACCCATAATTAGTAACTTTGCTCCCCCCATGTAAGCTTCTTTTGGCCACTGGCTAGTGAGTCAAACATTGCCTCTGTTGCTCTTGCTTGTATTCTTCCTTCTTCTTGGCCTCCTGCAGTGTCCCTGTGGCAGGCTGTACATTACTGCAATTATCACATTATGACCTTCTAGACTGGATTGTTCCTACTAAGTAGCCCCTCTCCCTCCCATACCATCCATTCCTTCCATTTTCTCAAATCCCACCAGTTTTTAATGAGTTATGGCGAGTCCTCCCTCTCCTCCCTTCATCTTCCCTGAGGATTTGATATCCGGGTGGGAAAGATTGCACCTGTTATCATCCTGGTGAGTTTTGTTTGAGTGCCTATTATGCCTGGGGATGTCCCTTCCTTGATTCTTTCATGCCACTCTGCATGGTTGCATATCAAGCACCTTCTCCAACTTCTCTCTAAAACCTGTGGTCTGGGGGTACATTGAAGTTGAGGAAGTGGAGACCTGATAAAAGAATTATGGGGGTTGCCTGGGGGAGTAGTTTGTAAATGAGGTGGGTGGGTAGGGGTATTGGATATGGCATGTGTGGTTTCTTGGATTGCAGTGGTTGGCTGTACTTGCGGGCTTGACCTGGCTTGGGAGGCTTCTAGGTGGTTGGTTGTAAAGAAGGCTGTATCTGATCTTTCCTGAGTCTGGGTTCTCCTGTCCATCCCTCCCATCAGCCTCTTCACTGTTCATCTACTAGGTACTCTCCTTCCCTGTTATATGATCTCTCTGTCCCAGACTTTCCTTGTCCGATCTATGGGCTTGAGAGATTTGACCCGGATTGGCTAAGTTCTGGGATGACCTGATCCATGGGTCAGGTAAATGGTGCTTGGCTGCCAACATGACTTTTTCAGAGCATAGTTCTAGGCCTGCCAGGCAACTTTTGTTCTGAGCTTGGGAAATTAGGGATCTAATGCAAAAATTATCCCCAAATGGATGAGTAATAGGACAAAAACATCCTCATTAGTCAAAAGAGAGGTATTATTTAGGCAGATCAAAAAGAGGGGGTGGAGTAGTTAAGAAATCAATATATTCAGTTGTTAAAGAGAGAAATAAGAAAGGGAATCAAGAGAAGCAAAAAAAGGATTATAAGGGCTAAGGTCGCAAGGGGATTTGAAGACTAACCTCAAAAGGGTTCTTTGCTGTATACAGAAGTGGGCTATTAGGGGATGGGAAGATATTTCCCACTTAAGAGTAACTTCAGGTCTGTTCTCACTGGAGAGTGATATAGGATATGTGTGAAATTTTCTAATATTTTTCCTTCCTCTCAGTTTTTACACAGGAAGGTACTAGGCAAAATTCCTAGAAATAATAAATTATGTAGAAATATGAGGCATAATAAACTATGCATGATTAGGGTAACTAGTGACATGGTTCTCTAGACAAATTGAAAAAATTAGGGGCCCTATGTGTTCTGTTCTTACCTTCAGCCTTTATTTTTCAACCTTGATTTCTATTTTGCATGCTTTAGAAGTGCATATGTAAAATGAATGTGACAAAGTCTCAGAATGACTTGACCAACAAACAATAAAGAAAAAAATATTTACTGATTTTGATATATGATAGTTTTAGGATATGTTAAATTGGCACTACGAGTGACACTTCCTCTGACAATCACCAACTTGTTAGGATACTTCTAACCATAACCTTTGGTGACATAAGATTTCAATCTAATGTATCTTGGTTCACTATAGTAAAAATACATTTTTCGTAGGCTTTTTTGGCACTTCACCTAAAATACCTGTCTTTAATTTCCCTCAAGCAAAATCAAAAATGTTTGAGATATTCCTAAAAATGCAACCCCTTCAAAAAAGGCCAAACAGTTAACTTTTGTAAGTATTGCCTATGGAAAATGCCATCAATACAATCAATAATAATGGTGCAGTGACAAGTAATAGACCAAAATCCTAGTTTTGAGATATTCCTGTAAATGCAGGAACTAGTAAATTAAGGTACCGTGAAATTAAAAAAATCATGAGAATTATGGATAATATGGTTACCTGTATGTAATCCCTCAACATTGGCATACATACAAGTAACTTGGCCCATTGGGAGACAAATAACCATATTGTTTACTGTAGTCACCCTGGTGGTGACATGTGATTAAATCCTTAGCCACCCCCTGGTCACTGCAGGTGGTTCCTTCTGACTCCTCACAAGCTTACCCTATTCCCTATCCTGGTGACCAGTATGAAGTGATAGCAATCCCTACAAGTGCAGCGCTATCCAACTTAATTGTGGACTGTGATAGATTGATCTTAGTTTAACTTGAATGAAGGGGAGGAGGGGTTACTATTGGGACATATCCATCAAGGAAAAAATACTTATATAATAATACCACCACTCACCAGATATTCTGGTGGTCACTTGATGTAGCTGGATCACCCACTAACCTATCAAATTACAACATACCACTGGCCAGTATCAGTTCTGGTTATGAAGCTAGAAGGGTTATATAACTGTGGGGTGATTGATGCCCTTCTTATTTCCTCCTCCTCCATTTCACCATCCTCATTTTCGATGTTCTGCTACACCTGACACGGTTCTAATTTCCAGTTATGGATGAGGTATCCTGCTGGTTTGTCCCTGGCTCTAGAATTTGTGATCTCCATAAAAACTTCACTATCCTCTGACAGGAAATCCACGATGGTCTACATGTTGTCTACCCTGGTGCTAAAGGCCACTTACTTCACTTCATGCACTTCTTCTTAACTTCTAGTGTTATTATCACTGGATTCATACTTCACAATTCCACAAGCACGATTTAATATCCTGGCAATTAATTATTATGTATAGTTAGAGGTCACTTGATCTGAGACCGATGAGTGATGATTAAAATCACGGGTATTTTCCTTGGACACTCCGTATGTCGCACCAGTCATACCACCGGTCCTACCTCATTATTTCATTAATTTTACCACTTTCATTGGTTAGGTGCGGGTCCCATAAATCATGTTCCTCACTCTCACCAGGAACAGTTGCCATGTCACCTTCTTCTCCGCAACATAGCTGAAGCCTATTATTCAATAGCTTTCAGGCCGTCGAACGCCAATTTCCCCCTGGTCCCATGCTTTCCCAGCCTCTTAACTCCATTCTAAAACACTTCCGCTACTGATGCCCCTCCCATCTCAACCTCTCCCTCTACCCGCCCATCAGCGCAGGCACAGAGCTTCCCTGCTTGGTTCTAGTCCCATTTTCAAATACATTTTTGGACCCACATCAACACATTAAAACACCTCCATTAGGCACTATAGCCTGAAAAATTAAACATCCTTCCACAAGAATCGTGCCTACTTTGGGCTTTTTTATGCAATATAATGGATTTCTAATTGTTCCCGTCGAAAAGTACTTTCTGTTTTCTGCCTGAGGTGTAACATAGGAAAACCTTGGTTCTTCTTAATGGTATGATCTAATGTAATCCTTTCTGTCAATGGGGTCAGCCACCACCTTCCGGGTATATTCCATACAAAATAATATTATTTTGGCTGGCTTTCTTATACGTTTATCCTTGATTATCATGCATACTATCATTATTAAATAAATGATATGAGCAGGAAAAAGGATATTAGTGAAATAAGCATTCAGTATATCAATCAATCAATCGAGTGGTAGCAGGCAGCGGCAATAGAACCTTGTCCCTATTTCATTTTACTTCTACCCTGAGGTTCCCAGCAGCCCAGTGATGACCTAATCAAGACCCCTCATAACACTAACATGTGGTGGGATACCCAGAATGATATAAATCAACTGCAGAAATCACCCTAAAAGCTGCATAAATTACTAACTAATAGGACTCTGTACTACCACCTCCTCCTACCTCCGCTTGCCACAGAAGGCTGATACTCCGCCAATATTCACCTCTGGTCACCCATTGCCTATACTATTCAACCCACCTGGAAGCCACAGCCAATGGACAAGGGTCAGGAGCAATAAAAGAAGGATCCAGTAAACCAGCCAAGGGCCCTTGGTATCAAAGGTGTGAGCAGCACACTGAGGAAAACTTGTGGTAACTGCCAGCCAGGACCACAACCCTCATCACCTTAACCGGGCACCACCACAATACATGACAGTGATAACAACAAACATGGCATGCCTACCACAGTCCAAGATAACTCCTTCCCAGTATTTGATGTCAAGAAGATCACTGACCCAGTAAATAGGTAAACTCCTTACGATTCAGAACCAAATGATCACCAAACTAACTCAAGAAATGCAGGAACTAAAAGCTAGGCAATGCAGATTACTTCCCAATAAGATCACTGCTCTGAACATAAACTAGACACTCTGGAAACAACTACAACACCTGCAATTCCAGTCCCCTAGACACCTCATCAATACTCTAAAAGACCTCGTCAATTTAATTTACTTACCAACATTAAGTAAGAGGAAAGATCAAGAGTGGACCAACAACTGCCAATCAAGTCATAACCAACTTCCAAGCATCCATAATGACCAATAGTTGAGCTATCTGATGCTGTTGTAGTTAAGGTGTAAACATCTCCCCTGACCTAATAGTCACCCAAGAGACCTGTGGCATGGAGACCACCCTACAGCTTATCAAGGACCTACCTCTGCCTTCCTAACATACGTAGTGATGACTTAAAGGGTTGGATTGCAAACTGATGGGCTAATCATGCAGGTAAAAACAGTGCTGTTAAAATTCCAAACTAGCCTACAAAGAAACAACCTACTAAAAACATCTATTTCTAAGTGGAGTTTAGTTAGTTTAATATGCTTTATTATGGCATCCCATACCCATCCAGTGGGCGGTGGTAGTCATGATTACAGAGGTATATAATGGGTCCAGGGACTGGGCCTCATAGTTTTGTTTATAGCTTGGAGTAAGTTACAGAGGTAATGAATTTGCCAATTTAATATAAAGGTAATGAACCTACCACCAATGTGCTGGTAACGTGAATCTCCAGGTAGGTCTAGTCACAATCATGACAAGTTGTAAAGGTATTTGGCAGATTACAGAGGTGGCTACAATGGGTCCAGGGACCAGGCTCAAAAAGTTTTGATGGCTGGGAACTAGGGTGGCAAGGTAATGAACTCGCAAGTTACAAAGGTAATGAACCCTGTAAGGTTACAAAGGTAATGAATACTGTAAGAATGGTTACATTATGTGCATATATTGGCTTGCAATCCATGAACAAATTTTAGAGTAATGAGCAATTGGTACACTTCCACACGCTGTCACAACTCAGCAAGTGAGTTGGTTAGGTAAATGTTGACTTGGCTGAGTCTCTCTCTCTCAAGACACACACACACACACACATAAGCAAATTCATACACACATACATAATCACACACACACATACACGCACGTACACTCCATACATACACACAATACACTCATACACACACACACCTATACCTCACACACACACACACATACACATACACACATGCACACATCCACACACTCATACACATACACATACACACACACACACACACACACACAGACACACGCACACACACACACACACACATACACAGATGACGGGTGGAAGTTGATGAGAAGTAAACTTAAATCGAATGAGGATGAGGCAGGGACTGCAAAGAGACTCTGGGAGAGGCTGGACATGTGGTCCAAGTAACTGGCTCCTCGAATTCTTAATCCAGCCAAATGCAAAGTCATGAAGTGATTGGGTGGAGGGGCAAAGAAGACTGCAGACAGAAATATAAGGCTAGGTGGACAAAAGACTCAGCAGACCCTCACTCAGGGAGAAAGAACCTTGGGGTGGAATTATAACACTGGAGCACACTCTCACCGGAGGCACACATCAAATCCTCAAATAACCGCTTGCAGCATAATGGGGCGCCTCGCAAACCTGAGAAGTCAGCATTCCTCGATACCTTACTTAATAAGTAACTGTTCAAGACACTGTACCACTGTGTATGTTAGACCCTCCATACTCGGAGTCATGTAGCACCCAGTCTGGAAACCGGCTACACCTGGTCACACGTCAACAGTTAGAGAGTACAAAGGTTTGTAAACAAGGCTAGTCCCATAAGCTCCGCGGGTGGGAATGTCGTACGAGGAAAGGTTAAGGGATCCCTTGGACTGATGACACTGGAGGACAGAAGGGTCAGGGGAGACATGATAACGATATACAAGATACTGTGGGGAATAGGACAGGTGGATAGAGATATGTTCCACCCAGGAGAGGGGACAGGGACAAGGGGTCATAACTGGAAGCTGAAGACTCAGACGAGTCACAGGGACGTTAGGAAGTATTTCTTCAGTCATCAGAGTTAGTCAGCAAGTGGAATAGCCTAGCAAGTGAAGTGAGTGGAGGCAGGAACCATACATAGCTTTTAAGGAAGAGGTATGACAGCTTCAGGAAGCAGGAGAGAGAGGAGGATCCAGTAGCGATCAGGTGAAGTAAGGGCCGGGGGCCAGGAGCTGAGTTCCTCGACCCCTGCAACCTACAACAATTAGGTGAGTGCTAAGTTGAGGTACAGGCCACACATGCACATATGTGGTAATGCTTTATTTATAGCTAGTAAAGTCAGGGTATTTCTCCTCCAGAATGGTCTGGTAATTATACCTAACTGTAGGATAAAAATACTGGAGTCCATTTCTTGAACACTTCTGGAGTGAGTTGTTTTCTAAATTCATTAATTTTATCGCACTCCAGTACATAATGACGGCAGGGTGTGACAATAATCCATCCTGGCAAAGTTTTCACTTCTGCTTTGGTCTACATCTGGTGGTGGTGGGATTTAACCTGCCAAAGATACTTGTAACCCTCCAGCCGGAGCCTGGGCGGTAGTGATATCCAAGAGTCTGCTTATTTTGCTTGGATGCACCATAGATATGTTAGTTCTCCCTCCTGGGCATGAGAGAAATGATGATAGATGGACTCACTGGTGTCAATCTCCTGAGCCTTAAGTCCATAAAATCCAGCCTGAAGTTCTTTTCGTATTATTGTCTTCCTAAACTAACTACCTGACAAGCCAAGAGGATTGTAACTCATACTTCCCTCTTTGAAAGCATACAGCTTAATCCAATTTATCAGTTCCTATCATGCATCTGAATGACCTCAATGGGTGAGATGGAATCCTACAGCATGTGCAACTCTGACCTCCACTTCGTTCCAATAACTTAATCCCACTTACATACCTGTGTCTGGCTTTCTGACACAAGCATGCCACAATTTCTATGCCTTCTAATGAGTTGAGAGCATTTATGGATGACAGAGAATGCAGTTACAATTTAAACTGAATCAATCTTTTGAGGCTATATAGCTGACATTTCAGTGCAAGGAGTATGGCAAACAGTTCTGGTTCTAAGGGTAGAGGCCCAATTATAGATGCGTGCTCCTAATTTCTTTAAGAGAGCCATCTCTCAGGTAATGACAACAGCAGCACTACCAGCTGCACCAGGTGGACTTGGGTGAACAGAACCATCAACGTAACACCTATGAGGTGGTGCTGTGGGGTGGACTAAGTTATCAATACAACTTAAGGCCCCATGCGTTTGGCCTTCTAAGGCGAAAGTTTTGCTGTCGGTATCAAGAAGTAGCTTGTTTGCGGGGGAAATAGAGGAATGGTAGTTTGAATGGGGGTAATATTCCATGGAGCGGAGAAGTGCCTCTGTTAGACTACTTGGATATAGATCATGTAATCTGATTCTGTGCGGAGGTCTGTCCCTGTCTTTTTCTTTCGATCCCATCTTGATAGTGTCTACCAGTGCTGGAGGAGAAAGTTTGGAGGGCTTTCTGTGCAGGGTTTGAAATGAGCTGCCTGAGCATATTAACTCCCCAATTAGGATATTTCTTTCAGTAACACGATTCTCTGATGCTTGGAATATCAAGGTTGCTCTTGCATAAAATAGGTATTTTGGCATGTAATGGGAGGGCATCCTAGGATGATCCTCATTGCTTCGTTCTGCAGTTTTTCCAGCCCTCCAAGCTTCCAGTCAGACACAAGAGCAAGTAGTGGCGCAGCATAATCAACCAATGATCTAATATAAGCAAGATACATCATTTTCACAATTTTAACATTAGCACCATACCTGGGGTGAAACCCAGCCACAACTCTAAGTGCTCTTAGTCTTTCTTTGTATTGGCGACAAAGTCTTGTTACAACAGGTCCAAGTAGTGGAACCTCAAAGCCTAGATACCTGTATCTGCTTACATATTCTAGAAGAGACCCATCATGCAACTGGATCTGACGAACTGTGCCTCTCTGTCGAGGAGGACGCCTATTGAGTATCTTTGTTTTATCAGTAGAGATTATCAACCCCAGGTCCTGACACGAGGCTAGTACATGATTAAGAATGTTTTGGGTGTTGGAGAATCCGGTGGTGTGAATCATTATATCATCAGCAAAACTAATCACATAATGATGGGGCTGACTAGGCATAGCATTAAGTAATGCATTAATTAGAATATTGAACAGTGTGGGACTGAGCACACCTCCCTGTGGGGTTCCTAATTCGAAGTCTTTAGTTACACTTCTATGTCCCTGGACAGGTAGCCTTTAATCCAGCGGAGAAGCCATCCTCCAACATCCATTCTGGCAAGTTCACTAATGATTACATGTCGGTTGGCTACATCGAAAGCGGATTTAAGGTCAAGGAATGTAGTGTATGAGCTGTCAGTGTGCAGGGTGAGAAAGGTGGCTATGCAATGATGCACGCTCCTTCCATGCATGAAACCATGTAACCGGGGAGACAAAAATTGTTTGATTCTGTACATGAGACGATTAAGAATCATTCTCTCAAATGTTTTACACAAGCAGCTAGTAAGAGATATTGGGCGAAATGCATTTTGTTGATTGGGCTTAGGAATTGGAATGATGAGGCTGTTGGTCCAAGATTGAGGGAGCTCCCCAGTTACATAGCTCATGTTATATAATTCAAGTAATGGATTACCTGGTACTCGACACAGCAATCTGAGTATGTTGTAATACCATCCTCACCAGGCGACGTGGAGTTGCTCTTAGTTAGTGCTGCATCAGGTTCATAATTAGTGAAAGGAATGTTGCAATCATCTGCCTTGCTGAGCATAAAGCAAACAAGTCTCTCCCTTGCATCATATTTGTCATTTAATTTTGCCTGTGTGGTACTGGGAAGATTATCATAGCTAGATGTAGCAGCCCAAGCACTGACTAACTCATTCGCCCTATGTAAGGGATGAGGGTGCGCGATCTGCCCAGTTCTGTTACCCTTAATTCTATTTATGTCCCTCCATGCCTGGCTAAGTGGGGTGTGAGCATTAAGACCTGTTGACAAATTTTTTCCCAGTCCTGCCGCAGCTCTGTCATACGCTCCTCTGGCAGCAGCAAGGGCAGTTTGAAAGAGCCTCAGCATTCCAGGGGTACGATGTTTTCTATAGGCTAGGCCTAGTCTGCGAGCAGTACGTTTCAGTGTACGAAGTTTAGAATCATTGTAATAAGTATGGTTTTTGAAGGAGGTATGATTATTATGGAAGTTTGTTGGGTTTAGAGTACCAAGAGGTTTCAGTGGCGGCTCTAAGTAGTTCTGAATACTGCTCACAAGATCATTGTTAAAAGTCTCTACAGAGGAACACTCATAGGAATTATACCAGTCAGTCACATGTGCAACAAAGTCATCATGCTGATCAGTGGGAACATTAAAACGTTTCCGTTTGAATATCCCACCAGGAAGGATAGTATTACCAATATCTAGTGAGGTTAGCCTAGGGAAATGATCAGACACTATATCTGTTACAATGGAAGACTCACAGCTGGCAGAAGTAATGCTGAAGCCCAGGCACAGATCAAGGTCGCCTCCATAGATATGTGTGGGTTCAAGGTCACCTACAATTTGGACATTATCATGACTGTTTAAGAGTGACAACAGTTGATTACCATTACGATTACCAAACTGTGAGTTTCCAATGCTTTTGTGTCTCGCATTGTAATCGCCAATAATAAGAGTAGGCTCAGAATGAGCACAAGTTGGGAGCTCCAAGTAATTAAACTTATCAGCAGGAGCATACAAGTTAAATATGTTGAGAGCAGAGTTCCCAGTATAAATCCTAACACCGTGATATTGTAACCCCTCTGTTTTCTTGTGTGCAAGAAGTTGATGGGGAAGCGATTTTTTAATATATAGAACACAAGAGTTAGTAGATTTGAGATTATATGCAACAAATGATGGTAATTTAGGGGGTTGGGATTTTTCAGGGACTCTGCACTCTTGTAGACACACAACATCAATGGGTTCGGTGGTTACTTTATAATGAAGGTCAGGAAGTCTTTTTCTAAGTGATGCAATATTCCAGCTTAATA
>NW_027196700.1:60000-80000 GCF_038502225.1 Cherax quadricarinatus | reverse complement strand
TACATCACGCTATCACGTCCCTATTCCCTGTAGTACAACGCCCTGCACCACTACGCATAACGTCCTCACGTCCTGCACCACCACACCACCAAGCCCTTCAATGCCACACCATCACTACCTGCACTACAACGCCATGACGCTACAACCCATGTTTTCACTCCACCAGGCCTGTACGCACTGTAACACCACACCTCACTGATATATCAGTGGTAATTTCATACGACTTGGATTCATCCATACATTGTTTTTGTAAGCTAAAGCATAGTTCAGTATGATTTATTTTTTACCCTGTGGGAAGCCATGTATTTTTGTGAGAAAAGCTTCTTGGTCATTACCGTAGTTGAACTACGTCGAAATAATTTAATTTTAGTCTATTAAACGTAACCGGAACCCTACATATTGCGTCTTATAGCTGCAACATTTTTCTGCACATGTATTTTATTATTTTATTAATTGAATGTTAATTATATTTATAATCATGCAAAATTACTGTGCAGCATACCTGCCTGTTGTCGGTATTAGGTGCGTAACACCTAATACCGATAGCAGGCAAATATGCTTCGGCCTCCGTGAGACACACCTCCATTTTTTTCCAGTCTGGTTGCCTGCTCACTTAGATCAATATAAATGACAGTTAAAGTCGGCTTCTCACCAGACCAGAAGTTAGACTTCGAGCCTAATAAAAGCCTGTTTTTCGAGTTCAACAAAACAATAAATAAAGCATTAGCTCAGTATTTGTATTATAGCCGGCAGTAGTTACTTCTTAATAACTTCCATGTTTAGTATTTCTCAGGTTTCAGAAAGCATCAGAATTCATTGAAGTTATTTGCATTATTCAAAAATATATGAAAAGTAATTATAGTAATTCGATGTATTTCAGTACTGATTCAAATATTTCCTCAGGTTCAAAGAAGCAAAGAATTTTAAGTCTTACTCACATGAAACAAAATCCTAGGGGATATTAAATTAAGGAAATTGACAATTACTTTAGAGATAAAGATTATCACTGGTCAACAAAATATCGTTGCCAAAGATATTTGAAGATATTTAGGGTATTTTGGGGTTACTGAATTCGAAAATGTCAGTAGATTTTTCAAATTGGCTCTAGCTTGTGAGATATTGCATACCTACCCTCAGTTAACAGGAAATTTAGCCATAACGCGTGTATGTGTAGTGACAACTTGTATGTACAGATAGTTTTTATTAAGATTAGAATTATATTTTTAAGTGATTTAATATTTAATGAATAGAGTTGTAAAAACAACGACCACGTGACAATATTGTAACCTTTATTTTGTAATATTTTTGCTAGATAAACATGAATTCTTCACGAAGAGTCTGCTTAAACAATCCCGAAGAATTTTGCTACATTTGTGGAGGATATTCTTTGCAAAAGCAACGAAAAAAATACACATTTTTAATAAAAACAGTATTTTTCTTATTTTGGGTGGAGCCTGGAGAACATAACAAGTCTTGGGCTCCCTACATGGTCTGCAAAATGTGTAGAAAAATAGGGAAAGGAAAAATTTGTACTTCTGTGTGCCTATGGTGTGGAGAGAACCAAAGAACCACCAGGAGGATTGTTATTTCTGTATAGGGAATGTGAAAGGTTTTAATCGATACAAGAAAGTCAAGTGGGAATATCCTGATTTGGAGTCAGCAAAAAGAGTTGTGTCACACAGCGAAGACCTTTCCCATACCAGTGTTTACAACACTGCCTGACCGTCTGTTTCAGATGTTGAAAAAACTCAGTGTTTAGGATATAACACAGGTGAAAGTAGTGGAACCGAATATGAAGTATGCATTTCAATACCCCAGAAGTTCTCCCAAGAAGAACTCAGTGATCTGATATGTATCCTCAGTTTGTCAAAGCAAATAACTATCTACCAGAAGAAGTTAAAATAACGGCTTATCGGACATAAGAGGTTGAACTCCTGCCTTACTTCAGCTAAGATGAAGATCATGTATACTGCAATAACACCTCTGGACTTTTTTGAATGGGTCTTGAATATCAACCAGGAGATGGGCAGCTGTTTATAGACAGCTCCATTAGAAGCTTGAAATGTATCTTATTGCATAATGGTAATCAATATGCATCTCTTCCAATTACTCAACAAAACTGTGCTGGTGACTAACACAGAAGGAAATAGTACAAACAACGTTTTCATATGCAGTAAATAGTGGTATTATTATTATTATATAGAATGAAGCGCCAGTTTGTATATGATTCGACTTTTGAGTGATCTAAAAGTTAATTTCAATGCGATTTCAATATATATTTTTTTTACATCTTGTATGTTTTGCAGTGGGATACAAACTGTATCAGAAACTAGAGCCAATGAAGTAAAACCGATGATGTATTTGGAATCAACATCACCAACTTACCCTAAAATCGGTGTAATATCATTGACTATAAAATTAGGGTTGATGAGTGAATTCTTTTTATAACTGCAGATTTAAAAATATAGTCCAGTGTTACCATGTTACATAATTTGAGGTTTTATACAGTTTCCAATGTCCATCTGAAGTTTATTGTGAGATTTTCATACAGCTCCCAAATCACCAACCTTAAATTAATGTAGAACTAATCACATTTCAAATAGAATTGATTAACTTCATTAAGAAAAGTATGTGACACTGTCCACACGTAACAACAATATGATAAAAACTGAGGTACAGTCAAGAGGAAACAAGAGAGTCTAACACTAGCCTGTACAAACCTGGCATCTCAGAGGTTAGAGACACGTGAGACTCTGACGTGAAAACATTACTAAGTCCTTAACTTTCACGCCAGTGTGTGAAGTGTGATGAGACTAAGTTAGGTCAGCTGTGTAGTGGAGAAAACATTGCCGTCGTCACACCCAGCAGGAAGACCCCCTGACATCCCACTGTGACGATCCTAACGAAGACCTGTGGATGAGCACACAGCTGATCAACAGGTGTTTCTTACCCAATTGAGTTGGCTGGTGTCCGAAACCCGACTGACCAGGTTGGTGGTCCTGACCCAACTATAAGCGATTCCAGAGCACCTGTGGAGAAATTTTCTCCAGAAAGGAGGGGTATAGGCACCCTTCAGCGTTTTCGGCCATTTCACCCTTTCAGAAAGGGCAAATGACGTCTTGTTTCTTGATCACCTACAACACCCAAACAAGTCTACACACTCTACCATTGGTACCATGCTTGTATATTTGATAATAGGCCATAATGATAGATACAAAATATTAGATATAACATAAACCAACCCTGAAGAACATAATCCAAGACATAGAGTCATACCTGAAATTATTATTAATTAAATGTTACCATCCAGGCCATGAATAATGATAGAATGCATTTTAATCACTTTTCTTAGACCAATTTGTATAAGAATATGATAGAGCATAGAGGATCTGATCTACGATAAAGAAGGTTCAGTCGTTTATAACAATGACCATTAATATCAGTATATAGCCAGGAAAATAAATAAATAAATAAATATATATATATATATATATATATATATATATATATATATGTATATATATATATATATATATATATATATATATATATATATATATATATATATATATATATATATATATAATATATATAATATTTTATATAAATATATATATATGTATATATATATATATATATATATATACATATTTTAGGCAAAAAAAATTTTAATGCTTATCTTGTTACTGGATGACCCACCTGGGTTTAGAGCTTTCAGTGAATAATAATAATAATAATAATAATAATAATAATAATAATAATAATAATAATAATAATAATAATAATAATTCGTATCTTCTAGCAAATCTTATTGTTTAAATTTCATTAATTCTTTAATTGTTGTTTATTTTTTATTATTAACAGAATTAACGTAGACAAAAGCCTTTAGTACTATATGGGCCTTTGCTCGAATTTAAATATATTTAAATTAAAAATAATAAAGGATTAATATCATATCGTTTAGAGACTAATGTTACAAGAACTGAAGCAGCTTTCAGGACTTGTAAGAATTAGGCACCATAAGTATGTCACTTTCTCTCAGGTGAGAACCTAAGTGAAGGTATAACTTCGTAAATTGATAAAGAGTGTGACTTCACTACAACGGTCACGCGTTTGTACGCCCTCGTATCTGCACGCCCCCATTTCTGCACGCCCCCATATCTGCACGCCTCCATGTCTGCCCGCCCCAAGTACTGCACATCCACGCAGCTTGTGTCCATGCACTACACCAGTACGCACCACATGACCACGTGCTCTGCTTCTATGCACCATGCTACCATACATCATACCATCATGTAGCAAACACGCTCACACCACACCACACAGCCATACAACACAACATGAGGCTCAAAATCACTCCACCACCACACCATCAGACATCATACCACCACACAAAACATCAATATGCACCATATTATTTTGTAACACCATGTCACAACATATCACCACCACAACACAAATACCACAAAGTCACCTACCATTTCATTATGCACCATATAATTTAACACATCACCAGGCACAACACCAATAAGCACCACGCAACCATACACGACATCATCATGCATCACACCACTGTGCACCATACCATCATGCACCACACTACCATGCATTACACAATGCACAACAGCACCGTACACCACAATCATCACACAATGCATCCCACCAACATGCATCACACCACTATGTATCACACTACCATGTATCACATCACCATGTATCCCACTACCATGCACCACACCACCATGCATCACACCACCATGTATCACACTATAATACACCACACTACTATGCACCACACCACCATGCATCACACCAATATGTATCACACTATCATGTACCACACCACTATGCACCACACCACCATGCACCACACTATGCACAACACCATGTTTGACACTACCATGCACCACACCACCATGCATCACACTACCATGTATAGCACTACCATGCATCATGCTATCATGCACCACACCACTATGTAACACACTACCATGTATCACACCACTAATTATCACACTATCATGTACTACACCACTATGCACCACACCGCCATGTATCACACTACCATGCACCACACCACCATGCATCACACCGCAATGCCCCACACCACCACGCATCACAACATATATCACACCACCATGCATCACACCATTATGCATCACACTATCATGCATCACGCTACCATGCACCACACCAATATGCATTTCCTGATGTAGGTTCCCGGTACCAAGGTTCTACAATCTTCCTCATTTAGGTGGAGGTCAGTGAATCTTCAGGGGCCCTTACGACCCTCCCGAGGGGCTGAAGTTGCCTCTCAGGAAAGATTCAGTCCCAGGACCAAAATGTGATTCCTCTCAGCCGCCGTACCCGACACTTGGTTGAGGTGTTGGGTTGCTGTGTTATGGGTAGTGGAAGATTATTGCATGGGTGAATGAATACCGTGGGATATTGTGGTGGGAGGCATTGTCCTGGGTGAGGAGTTTATTGTGAGCCTGTCAAAAGCTTTCGACACAGTTATTTGAAAAGGTTTCGTTACTTGACTCTTAACCGGGACCGGAACGTTTTCTAATATGTCCAGATGTTTGTTAACGTTTCTTTTAAACCAACGAAGCGATATCAATTACCAATGTTTATTCCAACACTAAAAACCACAATAACAACCAAATGTAATGGAGTTAACCACAAAGAGTTAACATCAAGATGAACATGCAAGGTTAATATTATAATAGATTCAGGAAATTTAACTGGTAAAATCATTTGTATCAAAATATGTGAATTATAAATGAAGTAATGCTTATTGCATAAGTTGTATTAACCCAAAGGGTTAATTAAAACCCTTTGGGGGCCAAGGCTCGAAAAATTGCGAAATTTGAATTGTATTTCCCATGAGTGGACAGTGTGTTAATGTAAGGTAAATGAGCCCATATAAATAAATATGTGAAAGTTTATTTTCGATCAATTGCAAATATGCGAACACCGACAAAACTCGGTCGTACCATCAAAGGGTGAACAATTTTAAATGTTGCATAGTTGCAATAGTTAATAAAACAGCAAATAACTATTTTTTTTTAATTTATTATACAAAAAAGACGATATCAAAAACATAAATTGAACTTGTTTTCAAACATTTTGTAAGTAATAAAAAAATACAAAAATGAACCAAGTAGCAACACAGACACATTGCAAAGGGATAAAAAATTTAATTCCTGTATTCCTGAGTTTCCTGAGAAAGAACACAGATTCTAGATCGCTAATTTGTGCACTGAAACTTTAAGAAGCAATTTCTATCCTTCTTGATGCATAGATTTACTTAGCATATGGCACAGGAAAATGAGGATGTGACATGTTTGTGTTTGCTGCAAAACTTGCATGTAAGTAGCTTGCCTGGCACTGGCCAGTTTCCTAGTTGTTTATCCAACCTCACACTGTCATCTGGCCTTTCTGCACATTGGTACTGCACTGCAGATGGCAATTGCAAGGTTGACAAATCATTACTGTCACCATTGGAATTATTTGGTGAAGCTCTTGGACTTGTTCTTATGTTGCTGCGTCTAAACTTTTGTCAGTTGGATCTTGCAGTGATAGAGATGTCAAGCCTGAATAGCTTCAGTGACATGCACTTGGCTTTTAGTAACCGATAATCACGGCAGTAAAGAAGCCATGCATTCACAACTGAGAGATCAAGAACATAGGCAAACAGCCACATGTACCAACGTTTGGTGCAGATGCACCAACATGTTACTTTTGTCAGTATCTCCCATGTGTGCATTATAGTTCTTGATGACTGCAGGGCACTGGAACCGGAATTTGGTCTTTGTATCCTTGTTATATCTGTCAATAAAAGTGACAGGATTAACCCCAACATCATTTGTCACTAAAGTCACAGCTTTGTTCTCCTTCCATCTTACAACAAGGATACCATCATTGGTTTTGAAGTCAAAAGAGCCCCTGGGCACTACGTTCTTTTCCATTTGTTTGACAGGCATCAGTTCAGGCTTACCACATCTATTTTCACGTACTGTTCCAGTGTATCTGCAGTTATACTTTTCTCTTAGCAACTGGAGCAAAGGTAGCTTTGAAAAAAAATTGTCAGCATAGATTGCTGATGTATTTCTTTGGTTGAGAGTTGTTGCAAGTACCAGAACAATCTTTGAACTTATTGGTAGTTTAGTTTCTTCATGTGGCAGCTTTATAGGATGGTTGTCAAAAGTTATTTTGCCTTTATACGTAAGTATATCGTGTATTATCCCATCTTCACTTGCAGGACAAAATAGCTTGACACCCCACTTGTCTGGTTTGGTTTTGATGTACTGCCTTAGGTTTCCAGCGGTTTTACCCTTGAAATCAACCATAACTTTATCAACAGACTACTTATGTGTAGCTGGAACTTTCAAGCATTATGTTGTTAGGTAAGGCACATATGCAACAGTTAGGTATCTTTATTTCCATAGACCATAGACTATGGAACAAGACTCTTCTCCAGACTGAGGGACTGACCACCTCAAAACTTTAAGGGTGATGGACTGATTACATCGTCTTCACGTCTCTTCTACTTCTATCAACTTTTCTGTACTCGACTGAAGAAACCTACTGTGTAGGCGAAACGTTTCGAAATAAAGATACCTAACTGTTGCATATATGTCTTACGTAACAACCTGTCGGTATTTTATACCATTTTGATGTTCACTCAAGCAAGCATTAGTTAGTGCAGTGTAAAGAGGCCTTATTTTGTGGAATCTGTCGTTATCCTTCTTTTGTGTGTTATCACTGAAATGAATTGTATGCCTAAGCAACCTAAACCTCATAGTTCCTATTACTTCTGTAACTTGGGATGCCTTAGTTCAAGTTGCCTAATAGTTCTGAATGCATGGGTGTAAAATGATACCCATATACAACAGAATACCTGTGAACCTCGTGATTTCTTCATAATCTGTTCGAAAAGTACTATGTATGTTTTTTGCATGGCATACAAATTAGTTTGAAATGAGATTTGGTCTATCTTGTCTTTAGTAAAAAGCTCGCTAAAATAGTCACATGCACACCTAACTGCAAGAGGCTTTTCATGTTCGTATACAGGCAAAGGGTCATTGTGGATGTCAACTTTGTCCCAGTAGGTCTGAGCTTGAGAAGCAAGCTCATCATGAAGATCTTCATCAGGGTACTCCTCGATCACAATACCTTTCTTCTTCTTGTCCATTTTTGGCTTTTTAGATGGTCTATCTTTATCCTCATCATTACTTGACACCTCTGCATCCGATGGCAAATACTCATCACCACTGTCAAGGAATTCCAGATCATCTGGCTCTGGATCTGAGTCACTTTCCTTCAAAATGCAGAGATATCTGGACTTTGGAGGACTCGCCATAAAACAATTTCTCATTGATCTGAAAGGACAAAAACGTTCTGTACACACCCACACCACTACAGAATTCATATGTGCATTGCAATTTTTTTTATAAATATTTATTTACTGAAATTTTAAATGAGGCCTAAAGGGGCAAGAATGATATTTTTCGGTCGTTTTTGTGCACTCGTATTATGCTTCACAAAGACTTTATATATCAAAATATGCCTAAACTATTCATTTATGCACTAGAAACACAAGTGAGTGGATAACCTTAATATTCTAGGTCTTGGGAATTAACGTGATTTATTGGTATTTTACTTAATGTTAGGAATATCTTTAAGCCTAATTTAAGCGAAAAGAATTATTTACCGACATTGTAGAGGGTAAAATCCAAGGGTATATGACTGTCACTCGATGAAAGAAACGTCTCTCAGCAACGCCAAGCTAGAATTGTTTACATTTTGGTTTCTCGACCAATGGGAAGCGAGCAGACGCCATCACCACTTAGCTGGAGCAACTCAGGGAAGGCTTGTGATTGGTCAGAAATAGAGAATGGGAACCTAGATGCACAGAAACATGCTTTCAGAAATGATAATTGCCGTTCTTGCCCAACAAAGGGGAACAAGAACGACAATTTCATTACTCATCACATAGCCTCTTGTGCTAGTTAATAG
Organism: Cherax quadricarinatus; assembly: GCF_038502225.1. NCBI lineage: Eukaryota > Metazoa > Arthropoda > Malacostraca > Decapoda > Parastacidae > Cherax > Cherax quadricarinatus. Next base: position 70,979 of record NW_027196700.1, on the reverse strand, counting down.
TTGCCAAAGGCACTTGTCGGTGGTATGTGTGTGTCTGTGTACTCGCCTCTTTACTCACATATTTGGATTCATATATTTGTGGTTGAAGAGGTCGAGACTCAGCTGCTGGCCCTGCCTCTTCACTGAGTGCTACTAGGTCCTCTCTCTCCCTGCTCCATGAGTTTTATCATACCTCATCTTAAAGCTATGTATGGTTCCTGCCTCCACTACCTCACTTTCTAGGCTCTTCCACTTCCTGACTATTCTATGACTGAAGAAATGCTTCCAAACATCCCTTAGACTTATCTGGGTCTTCAACTTCCGATTGTGACCCCTTGTTTCTGTGTCCCCTCTCTGGAACATCCTCTGTCTGTCCACCTTGGTTATTCCATGCAATATTTTGTATGTTGTTATCATGTCTCCTCTAACCCTCCTGTCCTCCAGTGTCGTCACGCCGATTTCCTTTAACGTTTCTTTATAGGACATTCCCCTTAGCTCTGGAACTACCCTTCTCACAAACCTTTTCACTTTCTCTAATTTCTTGATGTGCTTGATCAAGTGTGGGTTCCAAACAGGTTCTGCATACTCCAGTATGGGCCTGACGTACAAAGTGTGCAGTGTCTTGAACGGTTCCTTACTAAGGTATCGGAACGCTATTCTCAGGTTTGCCAGGCACCCATATGCTGCAGCAGTTATCTGGTTGATGTGTGTTTCCGGAGACATGCTCGGTGTTATACTCATCCTCCTTGAGAGACGTTTGCAGTCTTTGGCCACCTAGCCTACACTCCGTCTACAGTCTTCTTTGCCCTTCCCCGATCTTCACGACCTTGCATTTGGCCGGGTTAAATTCGAGAAGCTAGTTGCTCTACCAGGTGTCTAGCCTGTCCAGGTCTCTTTGAAGTCCTACCTGATCCTAGTCTTATTTAATTCTCCTCATTAACTTCATATCATCTGCGAACAGGGACACTTCTGAGTCTAACCCTTCCATCATGTCATTCACATATACCAGAAATAGCACTGGTCCTAGGATCGACCCCTGTGGGACCCCGCTCGTCACAGGTGCCCACTGTGATACCTCATCACGTACCATGACTCGTTGTTGCCTCCCTGTCAGGTATTCTCTGATCCATTACAGTGCTCTCCCTGTTATACGTGCCTGATCCTCTAGCTTCTGCACCAATCTCCTGTGAGAAACTGCATCGAGGGCCTTCTTGCAGTCCAAGAAGATGCAATCAACCCACCCCTCTCTCTCGTGTCTTACTTCGGTTACTTTATCATAAAACTCCAGTAGGTTTGTGATGCAGGATTTGCCTTCCATAAATCCGTGCTGGTTGGCGTTTATACTCTTGTTCCGTTCCAGGTGCTCCACAACTCTCCTTCTGATAATCTTCTCCATGACTTTACATACTAAGCACGTCAGTGACACTGGTCTATAGTTTAGTGCCTCTTTTCTATCTCCTTTTTTAAATATGGGTACTACATTTCCCGTCTTCCATACCTCAGGTAGTTGCCCACTTTCAAGGGATGTGTTGAAGATTGTGATTAGTGGCACACACAGCATTTCTGCTCCCTCTCTAAGGACCCATTGGGAGATGTCTGGTCCCATTGCCTTTGAGGTATCAAGGTTCCTTAGCAGCTTTTTCGCCACCTCCTCAGTTGTGTGTATGCCACCCAACACTTGTTGGTATATTCCATGTTGGCATCCCCCTCTGTTCTGTCTACCCAGAGGCCTTCCTGTCTCCATTGTAAATACTTCCTTAAATGTCTTTTTGAGCTCCTCACATACCTCTTGATCGCTTCTGGTGAGTTCCCCACCTTCTTTCCTCAGCCTGATCACCAGGTATTTGACTGTTGTCGTCCTCCTAATGTGTCTATACAGCAGTTTCGGATCAGACTTGACTTTCGATACTATGTCATTTTCATACTGTCGCTGGGCCTTCCTCCTTATCTGTGCATACTTCTTTCTGGCTCTTCGACTGGTCTCTCTATTTTCCTGGGTCCTTTGCCACCTGTACTTTTTCCATTCTCTGGTGCACTTAGTTTGTGCCTCCCTACACTTTCGGGTAAACCAAAGACTCCCTTTGGTCTTCCATTATTTCTATTGCCCTTGAGAACAAACCTTTCCTCTGCCTCCCTGCATTTTGTTGTTATGTATTCCATCATTTCATTTACTGACTTTCCTGCCAATTCTCCGTACCACTTAACCTCTTGCAGGAAGTTCCTCATACCCGTGTCGTCCCCCTTTTATAGTTTGGCTTTTCCCATCCAACTCCTGTTACCCTCTCTACTTGTAACTCTACTATGTATTCAAAACACAGAACTATGTGATCACTAGCTCAAAGGGGCCTCTCATATGTGATGTCCTCAGTGTCTGAACTGCTCAGGGTGAACACAAGGTCCAGTCTAGCTGGTTCATCCTCTCCTCTCTCTCTGATAGTGTCCTTAACATGTTGATGCATAAGGTTTTCCAGTACCACATCCATCATCCTGGTTATCCATGTTTTGGGACCCCGGAGTTGCTCCAGGTTTTCCCAGTTGATCTTCCCGTGGTTGAAATCGCCCATAACCAGTAACTTTGCTCTGCTCGAGTGAGCTCTTCTTGTCACCTCGGCTAGTGTGCCTATCATTGCTCTGTTGCTCTCTTCGTATTTCTCTCTTGGCCTCCTGCAGTTTTGAGGTGGATTATACATCACTGCAATGACTACCTTATGTTCCCCAGATTGAATTGTACCTACTATGTGGTCCCTTCCTCCAATCTCGTTCATGCCTTCCATTTCCTCAAATCTCCATCGGTTTTTACGAGCAGTGCAACCCCTCTGCTCCTTCTATCTTTCCTCAGAATCTGATATCCTGGTGGGAAGACTGCGTCTGTTATTGTCTGCTATATCTTGGGACTTCTCATTGATTCTTTCACACCACTCGACATATTTATTCGTCATTCCATCCGCGTTCGGGTACCAAACCTTCAATTTTTCTAATACTGTGATCCTGGGATAAGATTGGGGTTGGGAGATCGGGAGCTCTGGCGGGGGCCTACGGGGGGTTGCGTTGGGGCTTGGGGGCAGAGTTCCCATAGGGGCTTACTGTGTGTGTGTGTATGTGAGAGAGAGAGAGAGAGAGAGAGAGAGAGAGAGAGAGAGAGAGAGAGAGAGAGAGAGACTAACACTCTGTCGTGAGGTAGAATGTTAATTTTTTTATATTTTTAAGTATAGATGTAATATTAATATTTTAAAAATATTTGCTGTGTCTTACCGATACTGATACCATAAAAATTCCTGATACCGATAATTATATGTGTATATATATATATATATATATATATATATATATATATATATATATATATATATATATATATATATATATATATATATATATATATATATATATATATATATATATATATATATATATATATGTCGTGCCGAATATGTAAAACTGGTCAATTAGCAAGAACTCATTTAAAATCAAGTCCTTTCTGAAATTTTCTCTGATACATTTCAAGATATATTTTCTTCATTAATGTTAATGCAAAAAATTTTTAATTTTGCACCAAAAGAATCTTAGAAAACTTACCTAACCTTATTATAAAAAGAGCAATTTATTTTAGCCTAACCCAACTAAATATATTTTAAATACGTATACAATAATTTAGTACAAAACAAACCCAATCAAACATATTTTTTTCGTTAGGTTCTGAATGATTTTGGCGAAATTATTGCATACACAAATTTTCACTTGTCCTATATGGCAAGATGAGCGTTGCTATTTAAGCAAAGATGGCAAGCTCTGCCTATTCGGCACGACATATATATATACACACGTCGTGCCGAATAGGCAGAATTTGCGATCTTGGCTTAAATAGCAACGTTCATCTTGCCATATAGGACATGTGAAAATTTGTGTATGCAATAATATCGCCAAAATCATTCTGACCCTAACGAAAAAAATATATTTCAAAGAGTTTGTTTAGTATTAAATTATTGTAAATAAATCTAAAATATATTTAGTTGGGTTAGGCTAAAATAAATTGCGCTTGTTATGATAACGTTAGGTAAGTTTTCAAAGATTCTTTTGGTGCAAAATTAAAATTTTTTACATTAACATTAATGAAAAAAAAATATCTTTAAACATATAAGAGAAAATTTCAGAAAGGACTTAATTTTAAACGAGTTCTTGCTAATTGACCAGTTTTACATATTCGGCACGACATATATATATATATATATATATATATATATATATATATATATATATATATATATATATATATATATATATATGTCGTGCCGAATATGTAAAACTGGTCAATTAGCAAGAACTCATTTAAAATTAAGTCCTTTCTAAAATTTTCTCTTATACGATTAAAGATATATTTTTTTCATTAATGTTGATGTAACAATTTTTAATTTTGCACCAAAAGGAACTTAGAAAACTTACCTAACCTTATTATAACAAGCGCAATTTATTTTAGCCTAACCCAACTAAATATATTTTAGATTTGTTTACAATAATTTAATAGTAAACAAACACAGTGAAATATATTTTTTTCATTAGGTTCAGAATGATTTTGGCGAAATATATATACATATATATATATATATATATATATATATATATATATATATATATATATATATATATATATATATATTCGGCATATATATATATATATATATATATATATATATATTATTTTTTTTTTTTATCACACTGGCCGATTCCCACCAAGGCAGGGTGGCCCGAAAAAGAAAAACTTTCACCATCATTCACTCCATCACTGTCTTGCCAGAAGGGTGCTTTACACTACAGTTTTTAAACTGCAACATTAACACCCCTCCTTCAGAGTGCAGGCACTGTACTTCCCATCTCCAGGACTCAAGTCCGGCCTGCCGGTTTCCCTGAACCCCTTCATAAATGTTACTTTGCTCACACTCCAACAGCACGTCAAGTATTAAAAACCATTTGTCTCCATTCACTCCTATCAAACACGCTCACGCATGCCTGCTGGAAGTCCAAGCCCCTCGCACAAAAACCTCCTTTACCCCCTCCCTCCAACCTTTCCTAGGCCGACCCCTACCCCGCCTTCCTTCCACTACAGACTGATACACTCTTGAAGTCATTCTCTTTCGCTCCATTCTCTCTACATGTCCGAACCACCTCAACAACCCTTCCTCAGCCCTCTGAACAACAGTTTTGGTAATCCCGCATCTCCTCCTAACTTCCAAACTACGAATTCTCTGCATTATATTCACACCACACATTGCCCTCAGACATGACATCTCCACTGCCTCCAGCCTTCTCCTCGCTGCAACATTCATCACCCATGCTTCACACCCATATAAGAGCGTTGGTAAAACTATACTCTCATACATTCCCCTCTTTGCCTCCAAGGACAAAGTTCTTTGTCTCCACAGACTCCTAAGGGCACCACTCACCCTTTTCCCCTCATCAATTCTATGATTCACTTCATCTTTCATAGACCCATCCGCTGACACGTCCACTCCCAAATATCTGAATACATTCACCTCCTCCATACTCTCTCCCTCCAATCTGATATCCAATCTTTCATCACCTAATCTTTTTGTTATCCTCATAACCTTACTCTTTCCTGTATTCACCTTTAATTTTCTTCTTTTGCACACCCTACCAAATTCATCCACCAATCTCTGCAACTTCTCTTCAGAATCTCCCAAGAGCACAGTGTCATCAGCAAAGAGCAGCTGTGACAACTCCCACTTTGTGTGTGATTCTTTATCTTTTAACTCCACGCCTCTTGCCAAGACCCTCGCATTTACTTCTCTTACAACCCCATCTATAAATATATTAAACAACCACGGTGACATCACACATCCTTGTCTAAGGCCTACTTTTACTGGGAAATAATTTTCCTCTTTCCTACATACTCTAACTTGAGCCTCACTATCCTCGTAAAAACTCTTCACTGCTTTCAGTAACCTACCTCCTACACCATACACCTGCAACATCTGCCACATTGCCCCCCTATCCACCCTGTCATACGCCTTTTCCAAATCCATAAATGCCACAAAGACCTCTTTAGCCTTATCTAAATACTGTTCACTTATATGTTTCACTGTAAACACCTGGTCCACACACCCCCTACCTTTCCTAAAGCCTCCTTGTTCATCTGCTATCCTATTCTCCGTCTTACTCTTAATTCTTTCAATAATAACTCTACCATACACTTTACCAGGTATACTCAACAGACTTATCCCCCTATAATTTTTGCACTCTCTTTTATCCCCTTTGCCTTTATACAAAGGAACTATGCATGCTCTCTGCCAATATATATATATATATATATATATATATATATATATATATATATATATATATATATATCTATATATATATATATATATATATATATATATACACACACACACACACATTGTATGTGTGTACTCACCTAGTTGAGGTTGCGGTCGTCGAGTCCATGCTCCAGGCCCCGCCTCTTCACTGGTCGCTACTAGGTCACTCTCCCTAAGCCATGAGCTTTATCATACCTCTGCTTAAAGCTATGTGTGGATCCTGCCGCTTCCCAAACTATTCCACTTCCTGACTACTCTGTGGCTGAAGAAATACTTCCTAACATCCCTGTGATTCATCTGTGTCTTCAACTTCCAACTGTGTCTCCTTGTTGCTGTGTCCCATCTCTGGAACATCCTGTCATTGTCCACCTTGTCAATTCCTCTCAGTATTTTGTATGTAGTTATCATGCCCCCCCTATCTCTCCTGTCCTCCAGTGTCGTCAGATTGATTTATCTTAACCTCTCCTCGTAGGACACACCTCTTAGCTCTGACAAAGTGTCTGACAGGATTGTAGATGATTGGTTCAAAGAACCATTCATCTACATCTCCTGCCATACGGTTTATAAGCTGCTTCTCCGTTCCTATGCCGTATTCTATTCAAGATTGATGGATTGACCACATCGACTCAAGGCTGAGGGACTGATTACCTCATTCTCCTCCTGTTCTTCAAGTTTATCCTTTGTATGGACTGATGAAGCCACTGTGTGGCGAAACGTTTCCTCAATAAAGGTACCCAAGAGTTGCACATTTGTCTAATTTAACAACATGTCGTTTCTTTGAACCATTCATCTACAATCCTGTCAGACACTGTAACTTCTTGGGATCTTAATATTTGGGAATTCTTCGCTTGCCTAACCCTTGGGCACGACCTACTTCCACAATGGACAAATGTGACACCACCTACGACTGCTGCACCTCTCCTGCCATACGGTTTATAAGCTGCTTCTCTGCTCCTATGCCGTATTCTATTCAAGATTGATGTACTGACCACATCGATTCAAGGCTGAGGGTCTGATTACCTCATTTTCCTCCTGTTCTTCAAGTTTATCCTTTGTATGGACTGATGAAGCTACTGTGTGGCGAAACGTTTCCTCAATAAATATACCCAAGAGTTGCACATGTGTCTAATTTAACAACTTGGTAGGGTTGAACTCCAGGAGCCAATTGCTGGACCAGGTCTGCAGCCTGTCCAGATCCCTTTGTAGTTCTGCCTGGTCTTCGATCGAAAGAATTCTTCTCAGGAACTTCACGTCATCTGCAAACAGGGACACTTCGGAGTCTATTCCTTCCGTCATGTCGTTCACAAATACCAGAAACAGCACTGGTCCTAGGACTGACCCCTGTGGGACCCCGCTGGTCACAAATGCCCACTCTGACACCTCGCCACGTACCATGACTCGCTGCTGTCTTCCTGACAAATATTCCCTGATCCATTGTAGTGCCTTCCCTGTTATCCCTGCTTGGTCCTCCAGTTTTTGCACTAATCTCTTGTGTGGAACTGTGTCAAAAGCCTTCTTGCAGTCCAAGAAAATGCAATCCACCCACCCCTCTCTCTCTTGTCTTACTGCTGTCACCATGTCTTAGAACTCCAGTAGGATTGTGACACAGGATTTCCCGTCTCTGAAACCATGTTGGCTTCTGTTGATGAGATAATTCCTTTCTATGTGTTCCACCACTCTTCTGATAATCTTCTCCATGACTTTGCATACTATACATGTCAGTGACACTGGTCTGTAGTTTAGTGCTTCATGTCTGTCTCCTTTTTTAAAGATTGGGACTACATTTGCTGTCTTCCATGCCTCAGGCAATCTCCCTGTTTCGATAGATTTATTGAATATTGTTGTTAGGGGCACACAAAGCGCCTCTGCTCCCTCTCTCAGGACCCATGGAAAGATGTTATCCGGCCCCATTGCTTTTGAGGTATCTAGCTCACTCAGAAGCCTCTTCACTTCTTCCTCGGTTGTGTGTACTGTGTCCAGCACTTGGTGGTGTGCCCCACCTCTCCGTCTTTCTGGAGCCCCTTCTGTCTCCTCTGTGAACACTTCTTTGAATCTCTTGTTGAGTTCCTCACATACTTCACTGTCATTTCTTGTGCATATATGTGTGTGTGCGTGTGTATGTGTGTACTCGCCTATTTGTACTCACCTATTTGTGATTGCAGGGGTTGGTTCATATCTCCTGGCCCCGCCTCTTCACTGCTACTGGGTCCTCTCTCTCCCTACTCCATGAGCTTTATCAAACGTCGTCTTAAAACTACGTATGGTTCCCGCCTCCACTACATCACTTTCTAGGCTATTCCACTGCCTGACAACTCTATGTCTGAAGAAATACTTCTTAACATCCCTTTGACTCATCTGAGTCTTCAGCTTCCAATTGTGACCCCTTGTTTCTGTGTCCCATCTCTGGAACATCCTGTCTTTGTCCACTTTATCTATTCCGCGACGTATTTTATTTGTCGTTATTGTGTCTTCCCTGACCCTCCTGTCCTCCAGTGTCATCAGGCCAATTTCCCTTAACGTTTCGTAGGACAATCACCTTAGCTCTGAGACTAGTCTTGTCGCAAACCTTTGCACTTTCTCTAATTTCTTGACGTGCTTGACCAGATGTGGATTCCAAACTGGTGCTGCATACCCCAGTATGGGCCTGACGTATATGGTATACAGAGTCTTGAACGATTCATTACTGTGGTATCGGAACGCTATCCTTATACTCACCCCAAGATCTTTTTTCTTGAGTGAAGTTTGCAGTCTTTGGCCACCTAGATTTTGCATTTGGCAGGGTTAAATTCAAGTAGACAGTTGCTGGGCCAGGCTTTTATCCTGTCCAGGTCTCTTTGTAGTCCTGCCTGATCCTCGACCGATTTGATTCTCCTCATTAATTTCACATCAACTGCGAACAAGAACACTTCTGAGTCTACCCCTTCCGTTATGTCATTCACATATTTCAAAAACAGCACAGGTCCTAGGACTGACCCCTGTGGAACCCCGCTTGTCACAGTCGCCCGCTCTGACACCTCGTCACGTACCATGAATCGTTGTTGTTTTCCTGTCAGATATTCTCTGATCCATTGCAGTGCCTTTCCTGTTATGTGTGCCTGATCCTCTAGCTTTTGCAGTAACCTCTTGTGAGGAACTGTGTCGAAGGTCTTCTTGCAGTCCAAGAAAAAGCAGTCTATCCACCCCTCTCTCTCTTGTCTTACTTCTGTCACCTTGTCATTAGACTCCAGTAGGTTTGTGACACAGGATTATCCTTCCTTGAAACCGTTCTGGTTGTCGTTTATACGTTTGTTTCTTTCGAAGTGCTTCACCACTCTCCTCCTGATGATCTTCTCCATGACTTTTCATACTATATACGCTAATGACACAGGTCTGTAGTTTAATGCCTCATGTCTGTCTCTTTTTTTAAAAATTGGGACTACATTTGCCATCTTCCATACCTCAGGTAATTGTCCAGTATCAGTGGATGAGTGTGTGTGTGTGTGTGTGTGTGTGTGTGTGTGTGTGTGTGTGTGTGTGTGTGTGTGTGTGTGTGTGTGTGTGTGTGTGTGTGTGTGTGTGTGTGTGTGTGTGTGTGTGTGTGTGTGTGTGTGTGTGTGTGTGTGTGTATGTGTGTCGTGCCGGATAAGTAAAATCGGTAAATTAGCATGAAGTCATTTAAAATTTAGTCCTTTCTAAAATTTTCTCTTATACATTTAAAGATATATTATTTTCATTTATGTTAACGTAAAAATTAATAATTTTGTACCAAAAGTACCTTAGAAAACTTACTTAACTCATTATAACAAGCTCAGTTTAATTTAGCCTAATCCAGCTAAATATACTATTTTAGATAAGTTTACAGTAAATTAATAATAAACAATATATATGCACATTGTTTATTTACTTTGAGTAAAATAAGTTTAATATTTAATTAAGATAACTGGTATGTAACTAGCATAACGTTCAAGGTAATTTACACAACCGTGTGAGCGAGAGCGGGTGGTCAAGTATCACCTGGGAGATGGACCCTTCGGATGACTAGTATTGATCAGTGGAAAGCAAGAGACACGCCCAAGCCCCCAACCCAGCACACCTCACGCACCCAACCACTCACTCACTCACTCACCCACTCACTCATGACGCCAAGGAAGATAGACGTTACTCACCATATCCAGGGGGTAAAAAAGCACTGTGTCTAGTTGGTACTGCAAGAAGTAGAGTTTTTTTTATGAGTGGTGTCCTAACAAACTGAATGAAATTATTGATGGAACATTTTCTGGATTACGATTAAACATTAGAGTGGTGCGTTTGTAGACAAAATGGTAGAAGGTACACGATTTCAGCACTGCTATGCTTGTACACCTGTAGACAAGGAAACTAATGGATAGCTGGACAGAATGACTACACAGTAAGTGAACATATTCATTTAGCCCAAGAAGGATTATGCAACTTAATGGAAAATGCAGCTTAATAGAATGAGATCGAAATTTTGACTTATTTACAACAAATACGGAAAACATTAAAGCTGAGACAATGAGGAAGAGAAAGGGATAGATCTGGAATTGGGTAAAAATATGGTTCATATTGAGAAGGAAATTAAAGACAAGAATAGACCACTGAAAATATTCGCAATTGGAGAGTTACAAGGTTATACAAATTAAGCAAAATCTTTCAAAGGAGAGTAAAGTG
>NW_027196700.1:0-55000 GCF_038502225.1 Cherax quadricarinatus | reverse complement strand
ACCGTGAAGTATGTGAAGAACTCAACAAGAGATTCAAAGAAGTGTTCACAGAGGAGACAGAAGGGACTCCAGAAAGACGGAGAGGTGGGGCACACCACCAAGTGCTGGACACAGTGCACACAACCGAGGAAGAAGTGAAGAGGCTTCTGAGTGAGCTAGATACCTCAAAGGCAATGGGGCCAGATAACATCTCCCCATGGGTATTGAGAGAGGGAGCAGAGGCGCTATGTGTACCCCTAACAACAATATTCAATACATCTATCGAAACAGGGAGATTGCCTGAGGCATGGAAGACAGCAAATGTAGTCCCAATCTTTAAAAAAGGAGACAGACATGAAGCATTAAACTACAGACCAGTGTCACTGACATGTATAGTATGCAAAATCATGGAGAAGATTATCAGGAGAAGAGTGGTGGAACACCTAGAAAGGAATGATCTCATCAACAGCAGCCAACATGGTTTCAGGGACGGGAAATCCTGTGTCACAAACCTACTGGAGTTCTATGACATGGTGACAGCAGTAAGACAAGAGAGAGAGGGGTGGGTGGATTGCATTTTCTTGGACTGCAAGAAGGCGTTTGACACAGTTCCACACAAGAGATTGGTGCAAAAACTGGAGGACCAAGCAGGGATAACAGGGAAGGCACTACAATGGATCAGGGAATACTTGTCAGGAAGACAGCAGCGAGTCATGGTACGTGGCGAGGTGTCAGAGTGGGCACCTGTGACCAGCGGGGTCCCGCAGGGGTCAGTCCTAGGACCAGTGCTGTTTCTGGTATTTGTGAACGACATGACGGAAGGAATAGACTCTGAGGTGTCCCTGTTTGCAGATGACGTGAAGTTGATGAGAAGAATTCACTCGATCGAAGACCAGGCAGAACTACAAAGGGATCTGGACAGGCTGCAGACCTGGTCCAGCAATTGGCTCCTGGAGTTCAATCCCACCAAGTGCAAAGTCATGAAGATTGGGGAAGGGCAAAGAAGGCCGCAGACGGAGTACAGTCTAGGGGGTCAGAGACTACAAACCTCACTCAAGGAAAAAGATCTTGGGGTGAGTATAACACCAGGCACATCTCCTGAAGCGCACATCAACCAAATAACTGCTGCAGCATATGGGCGCCTAGCAAACCTCAGAACAGCATTCCGACATCTTAATAAGGAATCATTCAGGACCCTGTACACCGTGTATGTTAGGCCCATATTGGAGTATGCGGCACCAGTTTGGAACCCACACCTAGCCAAGCACGTGAAGAAACTAGAGAAAGTGCAAAGGTTTGCAACAAGACTAGTCCCAGAGCTAAGAGGTATGTCCTACGAGGAGAGGTTAAGGGAAATCAACCTGACGACACTGGAGGACAGGAGAGATAGGGGGGACATGATAACGACATACAAAATACTGAGAGGAATTGACAAGGTGGACAAAGACAGGATGTTCCAGAGATTGGACACAGTAACAAGGGGACACAGTTGGAAGCTGAAGACACAGATGAATCACAGGGATGTTAGGAAGTATTTCTTCAGCCACAGAGTAGTCAGTAAGTGGAATAGTTTGGGAAGCGATGTAGTGGAGGCAGGATCCATACATAGCTTTAAGCAGAGGTATGATAAAGCTCACGGCTCAGGGAGAGTGACCTAGTAGCGATCAGTGAAGAGGCGGGGCCAGGAGCTCGGACTCGACCCCCGCAACCTCAACTAGGTGAGTACAACTAGGTGAGTACACACACACACACACACACACACACACACACACACACACACACACACACACACACACACACACACACACACACACACACACACACACACACACACACACACACACACACACACACACACACACACACACACACACACACACACACACACACACACACACACACACACACACACACACACACACACACACACACACACACACACACACACACACACACACACACACACACACACACACACACACACACACACACACACACACACACACACACACACACACACACACACACACACACACACACACACACACACACACACACACACACACACACACACACACACACACACACACACACACACACACACACACACACACACACACACACACACACACACACACACACACACACACACACACACACACACACACACACACACACACACACACACACACACACACACACACACACACACACACACACACACACACACACACACACACACACACACACACACACACACACACACACACACACACACACACACACACACACACACACACACACAAGACACACACAGTGACTCCAGTGTATAGTGCATACAGTGATAGAGGAGTTAGTGAATACAGTTTTTAGTGAATACAGTGAAGAAGAAAGAGAAGAGGAGCCGGAACGGGAAGCATCTTACAGTGCATGAGTGAAGCAGTGCAGGCAGCTCTGGAGAGCTGAATATCATACTTAAGACACTAATCACTGACAGAGGAGTAGAACTGGGGAAGGGGAACAAAGGTGCGGACCAGAGGCACTGTAGTGCACGTGCAGGCAGTAAGGTTGGACAATTAACACTAACATTGTTTATTCATTAAGTATAACTCCAGGTATACACGTGTAGGTACACAGGCGTTTATTCAGCAAGTAAGTATAGCTCCAGGTATACACAAATAGGTGCACAGGTGTTTACTCAGTAAGTACAGCTCCAGGTATACACGAGTAGGTGCACAGGTGTTTACTCAGTAAGTATAGCTCCAGGTATACACGAGTAGGTGCACAGGTGTTTACTCAGTAAGTATAGCTCCAGGTATACACGAGTAGGTGCACAGGTGTTTACTCAGTAAGTATAGCTCCAGGTATACACGAGTAGGTGCACAGGTGTTTACTCAGTAAGTATAGCTCCAGGTATACACGTGTAGTTGCACAGGTGTTTACTCATTAAGTAAGTATAGCTCCAGGTATACACGAGTAGGTACACAGGTGTTTACTCATTAAGTAAGTATAGCTCCAGGTATACACGAGTAGGTACACAGGTGTTTACTCATTAAGTAAGTATAGATCCAGGTATGCACGAGTAGGTGCAAAGGCATAGGCAGGGTGCTCCCGGTACAGGCTCTCTCGGTACATAGCAGCATGCACGTGGAGAGTCTAGGATAGGCCCATAAGCCTGGCAGCGAGATTATCCCTCCCTCTCCTCCTCCCTCTCACCTCGCTTGACTCGCATGGCAGGATAGTAACGCACAAACGCACACACACCCTACCATAACGGACCCGTCTCATAAACCCACTCATACCCACACATACCCACGGTTCACACTCTCCCTGTACCTCCCCTACCTCTCTCTTTCCCTCCCTCCCTCTCTCTTTCCCCCCTTCCTCCTCCTCCTCCTCCTATACTTCCTCCATCTTCCCCCCACCTCCCCTCCCTTCCTACCTACCTCCCCTACCATTCTCTTTCCCTGGCTCCCTCTCTCTTTCCCTGGCTCCCTCTCTCTCTCCCTGGCTCCCTCTCTTTCCCTCCTTTCCTCCTCCTGCTATACCTCCATCTTCCCCCCACCTCTCCTCCCTTCCTCCCTACCTACCTCTCCCATTCCCTTCCTCCCTCTCTCTTGGTTAAAAACAGCAGTTATTACCGTCCCTCCATTCCTCCCCCTGCTCCTCCCCCTCCTATACCTCCTCCATCTTCCCCCACCTCCCCTCCCTTCATCCCTACCTACCTCCCCTACCCCTCTCTTTCCCTCCCTCCTCCTGCTCCTCCTCCTCCTATACCTCCTCCATCTTCCCCCCTTCCTCCCCTCCCTTCATCCCTACCTACCTCCCCTACCCCTCTCTTTCCCTCCCTTCCTCCTGCTCCTCCTCCTATACCTCCTCCATCTTCTCCCCACCTCCCCCGAGAGCTCTCTCTCTCTCAACCTCCCCTACCTATCTCTTTCCCTCCCTTCCTACTCCTATACCTCCTCCATCTTCCCCTCCATTCTCCCCCTCCCTCTCCCCTCGCCTCCTAGGCTTGTAAGAACACTACCCAACCCACACGCCCCACACATTCTAACACTCCCTTCCCCCTCTCTCTCTCTCCCTCTCTCTCTAACTCACACTCAACCACACTATCTCTCTCTATCCTCCTCCTCTTTCTCTAACCCTCTAGCTCACACTCAAACACACTCTCTGTCCCTCTCTATCATCCTCCTCCTATACCTCCTCCATCTCCCCCCTCACCTCCTCTTCCTTCTCCTCCTCCCTCTCCCCTCGCCTCCGAGGCCTGCAAGCACACTAAAGGCTGATCTTCTGCAACTCACATGCTCCACACACTCTGACTCTCTCTTCCTCCCTCTCTATCTAACTCATACTTAACCACACTCCCTGTCTCTCTTTATCCCACTTTCTCTCCCTCATCATCTTCCTTCTCATCCTCCCTACTCCTTCTACTTCTTTCCTCCCCATTGCTCTTCCCCCTGTCCCCCTTAGTCTTTCCCCCCATCTCTCTTCCCTCTGTGCTGTCCCCCCTCCAGCTCACTATCCTTTTCCCCTCCCTGTCTCCTCCTCCCTTCTCCCCACAACAAACACCCCCCTCCACAACAAACACCCCCTCCCCCCACAACAAACACCCCCTCCCCCCACAACAAACACCCCCCTCCACAGCAACCTTGGCATAAGCTCTTCCTTCTGTGAAAAAAAAAAACATGGGACATTAAAAACCTGGACGGAGAACCAGAGGAATGGTGGATGAAGCTTTGTGGTGGACCTTGGAGAGAGGACTGGGAGGCAGAGCTCACGCGAAGAGAGGAGTGGGGGAAGAGGCTGGAAGAGATCAGCAAGAAAATAGAAGAGAAAATAGCTGAGGAGAGCAGGAAATGGGAATTACAAATCACAGCAGCTGAAGCTAAGATACAGAGCTTAGAAAAAGAACTAAAGAGTCTGAAACAGCCTAAAGAACCAAAGGACAGTACAGCCATGACACCAAGAGCTACTACATCAGTCACCGATGAGGGAACAGTAGGGGACAATGGAGATGTATTGTATGCTATGACCCCATAGGACCCAAGGGGAGCCCGGGAAAAGGCAGGGAGAACAACAAGAACTAATGAGGGGACTAAAGTCAATGAAGCAGCTAAACTATACACAGAGGCTCTAACAGACAACTGCCATGTCCAGAAACAAATAAGGAGAGGGACACCAGATAGGGAAGAGACAGTAAGAAGCAATGAGTCAATGGCAGGAACTAATTTGAATCAGAGGATGCACAGTGAGAGGATGAAAGGGAGAAGGCCATTTTTGCCTATGGGCTCCAAGAAGTAGATGGAGAAACTTACAAGGCAAGGAAACAGGAGGAGAAAAAAACGATTGAAAGCATCATGAAAGCAATAGGAGAGGACGACATGACTCAGCTGGCAAATTTTCAGAGAATTGGGTGGTTTGCGAGGGGAAAAAAGCGTCCAGTCAAAGTGATTTTCAAGGCAGAGTCAGCTTGAAACCGGATGCTGCAGGAGAAAGCATGCCTAAGGGACAATCAGGTGTTCCAGAGTGTGTACCTCGACCGAGACAGGACACAAGAAAGGATGACACTGAAAGAGAGGGTGCAACGTCACAAGGAGGAATGGGAGGCAAGGAAAAGTGGAGAGCAGGAGAAATCAGGCCCATGTGGAAGAACAAACACAACCCCCTCCAGTACCACCCACAGAAGGAACACAACCATGGCAATCCCAAAGCAACCAAACGACCTAACCCAAAACCCACTCACTGAACCCTCTGCCCCATCCCCCTCAGCACAAACCCCAGCCCCACAGAAACTCACAGTAACCCACATGTCCCCCTCTGCATAAATCCCACCCTCACAGCAACCCTCAGAAACCCATACCTCCCCCTCAGCTCAAACCTCACCCCCACAGAAACCCACAGTAATCCATACAATGTACCCTCCCCCCCCACCCCCCTAACCACAAACCCCACCCTCACAGTAACCCACAGCAACTCTCACACTGCACCCTCTATCCCCATCCCCCTCACCACAACCCCCACCCCCACTGAAACCCCCCATAGGCCCTTTTCCCCCATCCCCCTCACCCCCCACTGAAACCCCCCATAGGCCCTCTGTCACCACACCCCACACCCCACCCCCACACCAACCCCCTATAGGCTCCTGCTCCCCCTAACCCACCTCTCTCCCCAGACCACAGTTATTGAAAAGAAGTTGAAGGTTTGGTACACGAACGCGGATGTAATAACGAATAAATGTGAGGAGTGGCACGAAAGAATCAAGGAGTTGTCCCCAGACATCGTAGCGGTTACAGAAACGAAACTCACTGGGATAATAACAGATGCAATCTTCCCACCCGGATATCAGATCCTGAGGAAGGATAGAAGGAGAAGGGGTGGAGGAGGGGTTGCACTACTAATAAAAAACCGGTGGAGTTATCAAGAAATGGAAGGTATGGACGAGATTGGAGAAAGGGATTACATAGTAGGTACAGTTCAGTCAGGGGAACACAATGTAGTCATTGCAGTTATGTATAACCCACCACATAACTGCAGGAGGCCAAGAGATGAATATGATGAATGCAACAGAGCAATGGTGGACACTCTAGCTGAGGTGGCAAGAAGGGCCCACTAAAGTAGAGCGAAGTTACTGGTCATGGGTGACTTCAATCACAGGGAGATTGATTGGGAAAACCTGGAGTCACATGGTGGTCCCGAAACATGGAGAGCCAAGATGATGGATATGGTGCTGGCAAATCCCATGCACCAACATGTTAGGGATACTACCAGAGAGAGAGGGGAGGATGAACCAGCAAGACTGGACCTCGTGCTCACACTGAGTAGCTCAGACATTGAGCACATCACATATGAAAGGCCCCTTGGAGCTAGTGACCACGTAGTTATGAGCTTTGAATACATCGTGGAGCTAAAAGTGGAGAGGGTAACAGGAGTAGAAAGGGAAAAGCTAAACTATAAAAGGGGGGACTACACAGGAATGAGGACCTTCCTGCAGGAGGTTCAGTGGGAACAGGAATTGGTAGGAAAATCAGTAAACGAAATGATGGACTTTGTAACAACAAAATGCAAGGAGGCAGAGGAAAGGTTTGTTCCCAAGGGTAACAGAAATAATGGGAAGGACAGAACGAGCCCTTGGTTTACCCGAAGGTGCAGGGAGGCAAAAACTAAGTGCTCTAGAGAATGGAAAAAGTACAGAAGGCAAAGGACTCAGGAGAATAAAGAGATTAGTCGACGAGCCAGAAACGAGTATGCACAGATGAGAAGGGAGCCGCAGCGGCAGTATGAAAATGACATAGCATCGAAAGTCAAGTCTGACCCAAAACTACTCTACAGCCACATCAGGAGGAAGACAGTCAAGGATCAGGTAATCAGGCTGAGGAAAGATGGTGGGGAGCTCACAAGAAAGGACCAGGAAGTATGTGAGGAGCTCAACATGAGATTTCAGGAAGTATTTACAGTGGAGGCTGAAGGGACAACGGGAAGACAAAACAACTGAGGAGGAGAATGAGAGAAGCTCCTAAGTGACCTTGATACCTCAAAGGCGGTGGGACCGGACAACATCTCTCCGTGGGTCCTTAGAGAGGGAGCAGGGACACTACGTGTGTCACTAACCAAAATCTTCAACACTTCCCTTGAAACTGGGCAACTACCTGAAGTATGGAAGAAGGCAAATGTAGTCCCCATCTTTAAGAAGGGAGACAGAAATGAAGCACTAAATTATAGACCAGTGTCACTGACATGTATAGTATGCAAAGTCTTGGAAAAGATTATCAGGAGGAGAGTGGTGGAGCACCTGGAGCGGAACAAGATTATAAACGACAGCCAGCACGGATTCATGGAAGGCAAATCCTGTGTCACAAACCTACTAGAGTTTTACGACAAGGTAACTGAAGTAAGAAATGAGAGGGAGGGGTGGGTTGATTGCATTTTCTTGGACTGCAGGAAGGCCTTCGACACAGTTCCTCACAAGAGATTAGTACAGAAGCTAGAGGAACAGGCACGTATAAGAGGAAGGGCACTGCAATGGGGCAGAGAATACCTAACAGGGAGGCAACAGCGAGTCATGGTCCGTGATGAGGTATCACAGTGGGCGCCAGTGACGAGCGGGGTCCCACAGGGGTCAGTCCTGGGACCAGTGCTATTCTTGGTATATGTGAACGACATGACGGAAGGGATAGACTCAGAAGTGTCCCTGTTTGCAGATGACGTGAAGTTAATGAGGAGAATTAAATCAGACGCGGACCAGACAGGTCTACAAAAAGACCTGGACAGGCTGGATGTGTGGTCCAGAAACTGGCTCCTAAAATTTAACCCCGCCAAATGCAAAGTCATGAAGATCGGAGGAGGGCAAAGAAGACTGCAGACAGAGTATAGGCTAGGTTGCAAAAGGCTGCAAACCTCACTCAAGGAGAAAGACCTATAATACCGAGTATATCGCCAGAAGCACACATTAACCAGATAACTGCTGCGGCATATGGGCACTTGGCATACCTGAGAATAGCGTTCCGGTACCTTAGTAAGGAATCGTTCAAGACTTTATACACTGTGTACGTCAGGACCATACTGGAGTACGAAGCACCAGTTTGGAACCCACACCTGGTCAAACACGTCAAGAAATTAGAGAAAGTGCAAAGGTTTGCAACAAGGCTAGTTCCAGAGCTAAGGGGAATGTCCTATGAAGAAAGGTTAAGGGAAATCGGTCTGACAACACTGGAGGACAGGAGGGTCAGGGGAGACATGATACCGACATACGAAATACTGCGTGGAATAGACAAGGTGGACAGAGACAGGATGTTCCAGAGATGGGACACAGAAACAAGGGGTCACAATTGGAAGCTGAAGACTCAGATGAGTCAAAGGGATGTTAGGAAGTATTTCTTCAGTCATAGAGTAGTTAGAAAGTGGAATAGTCTGGCAAGCGATGTAGTGGAGGCAGGAACTATACATAGTTTTAAGACGAGGTAAGATAAAGCTTATGGAGCAGGGGGAGAGAGGACCTAGTAGCAGTCGGTGAAGAGGCGGGGCCAGGAGCTGAGTCTCGACCCCTGCAACCACAATTAGGTGAGTACACACACCTACACACACACAAACCCACACACACACACACACACACACACACACACACACACACACACACACACACACACACACACACACACACACACACACACACACACACACACACACACACACACACACACACACACACACACACACACCCACAAGCTCACACACAGGCTAAGGAAGCAAGGAGGAGAGATCACAAGAAACGACCGTATGTGTGGAACTCGACATAAGATTCAAAGTGTTCACAGAGGAGACAGAAAGTACTACAGAAAGACGGAGAGGTGGGGTACATCACCAAGTGCTGGACACAGTACATACAACAGAGGAAGAAGTGAAGAGGCTGCTGAGTGAGCTAGATACCTCAAAGGCGATGGAACCGGATAACATCTCGCCATGGGTCCTGAGAGAGGGAGCAGAGGCGTTATGTATACCCCTAACAACAATATTTAACATATCTATCGAAACAGGGAGATCGCCTGAGGCATGGAAAACAGCAAATGTAGTCCCAATTTTTGAAAAATGAGACAGACATGAAGCACTAATCTAGAGACCAGTGTCACTGGCATGTATAGTATGCAAAGTCATGGAGAAGATTATCAGGAGAAGAGTGGTGGAACATCTAGAAAGGATTGAGCTTATCACCAACAGCCAACACGGTTTCAGGGACGGAAAATCCTGTGTCACAAACCTACTGGAGTTCTATGACAGGGTGACAGCAGTAAGACAAGTGAGAGAAGGGCGGGTAGATTGCATTTTCTTAGACTGTAAGAAGGCGTTTGATACAGTTCCACACAAGAGATTAGTGCAAAAACTGGAGGACCAGGCAGGGATAACAAGGAAGACATTACAATGAATCAGGGAATACCTGTCAGGAAGACAGCAGCGAGTCATGGTATGTCTCGAGGTGTCGGAGTGGGCGCCTGTGACGAGTGGGGTTCCACAGTGGTCAGTCCTAGGACCGGTGCTGTTTCTGGTATTTGTGAATATGACTGAAGGAATAGACTCTGAAGAGTCCCTCTTTGCAGATGATGTGAAGTTGATGAGAAGAATTCAATCGGGCGAGGACCAGGCAGAACTACAAACGGATCTGGACAGGCTGCAGGCCAGGTAAATCAACTCTCTCCTGGAGTTCAACCCCACCAAGTGCAAAGTCATGAAGATTGAGGAAGGGCAAAAAAGACTGCAGACGGAGTACAGCCTAGGGGGCCAGAGACTACAAACCTCACTCAAGGGAAAAAGATCTTGGGGTGAGCATAACACCAGGCACATCTCCTGAGATGCACATCAACCAAATAACTGCTGCAGCATATGGGTTAGGCCTTGCAAACCTAAGAATAGCATTACACCATCTTTATAAGGAATCGTTCAGGACCCTATACACTGTGTACGTTAGGCCCATATTGGAGTATGCGGCACCAGTTTGGAACCCACACCTAGCCAAACACGTAAAGAAACTAGAAAAGGTTTGCAGCAAGACTAGTCCCAGAGCTAAACGGTGTGTCCTACGAGGAAAGGCTAAGGGAAATCGACCTGACGACACTGAAGGACAGGCGAGCTAGGGAGGACATGATAACGACATATAAAATACTGAGAGGAATTAACAAGATGGACAGAGACAGAATTTTCCAGTGATGGGGCACAGGAACAAGGAACAGTTGGAAGTTGAAGACTCAGATGAATCACAGGGATGTTATGAAGTATTTCTTCAGTCACAGAGTAGACAGGAAGTGGAATAGTTTGGGAAGTTTTTTAGTGGAGGCAGGATCCATTCATAGCCTTAAGCAGAGGTATGATAAAGCTCATGGTGCAGGGAGAGTGACCCAGTAGCTGCCAGTGAAGAGGCTGGGCCAGGAGCTATGATTCGATCCCTGCAACCACAACCAGGTGAATACACACACACAAAAAACACACACAAACACACACACACACACACACACACACACACACACACACACACACACACACACATGCACATGCACACACACACACAAGGGTACTGGGGATGGCTGGGCTTAACAAGAAGTATTGGCAGAAAGAATGAAGAGCAAAATGTAATAGGAGTGGGAAAAAAAGGCTAAGAGAGTTCTGTGACACGGTTATCAAGAAGATACCAACAGAGAGCAGGAAGTGGGAGTTATGAGCTCTTGCTTCAGAGTCATGGGTGGAGAAACTGGAAGTGCTGAAGCAGAGTATAGAGGTGAGACAAATAGGAGCAAGGAGCTGGGTGAAGGATGAACAGTGGAAGGTGAGGGAATAGGAGGGAAAAGAGCAAAGAAGTCTCAGGGAAATGACACCAGGCCTCTGGGATGGCTGGAGATGATGAATATAACCAGGGAGATACCTAAGTCAGACTCAGAGATACAGAGGGAAACAAAATGGTATGAGGAAGGGGAGAGGACACTCATTATTCATGGGCTCCATTAGGCAGAAGGGAAGACCTATGATGAAAGAAGACAGGGGAGGTAAAAGAGACTGAGAGAATCCTTGTAGTAACAGAAGACGACACAACTCAACTGACAAATTTTCAGAGAAGTGGGTGGTAATCGAAAAGAGCCGCTCATATTGACATTCAAGTCAGAAATGATAGGAAACAATAATCCTGCAGTGGAAACTCCCTGACAAAGGGTTCCCAAAAATACCAATGAATGTACCCTGACTATGACAGAACACAAAAAGAATGGAAACAACTGCATGAAAGAGTAAGAATGTGCAAGAGGCAGGAAGGGAGGAACAGGGCAGGTACCAGGAGACAGGGAAGCACAGCCTCGATTGGAACAGCAAACACAACTGTACATAGAACCACCCAGAGCATCTCAACCACTACCACCTCACACCAACCAAACACAATAACAAGAGCAGAGCCACACCCACAATCCCCATTCCCCAGTGCTAATACTACCCCACCAGCATACTACCATAATATCCAGACCTGCCTGCCACACCCACAGCCAACACCAACCCCTCCCACCCCCCAGAATACAGTTCTTGTAAGTAAGCTGATGATATGGTGCACCAACGCAGATGGAATTACAAATAAGAGGCATCCCCGGACATCATAGCAATCATAAAGCTCACGGAAGTGATAGAAAACACGATCATCCCATCTGCTTATCGGATCCTAAGGAAAAACAGGGGAGCAGAAAGGGGAAGGAGAAGCTGCACTGCTTATCAACAAACAGTGAAGTTTTGAAGAGATGGGAGGACTAGTTAGAGGAGTAGCAGATGACTACATAATAAGAACACTTCATACTGAGGGCCCAAAAGTGATGGGAGAAGTGATATACAACCCACCACCAAACAGCAGAAGGCCAAGACAGGAATATGGTGAGAGCAACAGAGTGATGGTGGATACAGTAGCCGAGGTTGCCAGAAGGGCCCATCTGAGCAGGGCAGAGTACTCATAATGGGGGATTTCAACCTTCAGGAGACTGGGAGACATTAGAGCCACAAGGGGGACCAGAGACGTGGAGAGCCATGATGCTGGAGGCGGTACTTGAAAACTTCATGTACCACCATGTTTGGGACACAAGCAGAGAGAGAGAAGACGATGAACTAGCAAGGATGGAACTAACATTCACCTTGAACAGTTCAGACAGAGGGATATCTTGCACAAAAGGCCGCTATTCACTAGCTATCACGTAGTCTTGAGATTCGCATACAAAATAGAGTTTACAATGAAGAGTGAGGCAGTAGAAGGACTGGAGAAGCTAAACATACATAAATGGCTCACGAAATCGTAATGACACGATTGCAAACAAACCATACCACGGGTGGGGTTTGAACCCCACCCGTGGTATGGTTTGTTTGAACTCCAGACCAGTGGCTAACGCGACGGTCTGGAGTGTTGAGACTCTCTGACCGCGGGCTCAAAACCAACCCGTGGTATGGTTTGTATACATAAATAGGACAACACAAGTATGAGGCAATTCCTACATGAGGTGCAGTGGGTAACTGCAGGGAGGCAGTGGAGAACAATTCGTACCAGTGGAGAGACACCAGAAACAACGGAAAGACCAGTGTGAGCCCATATTTTACCAAGATGTCTGGAGAGGCCAAAGCCAAATGTGCTAGATTATGGAAAAAGTATAAAAGGCAAAGGACTCAGGAAAACCCAGAAATCCAGTGTCAATACGAGAATGACTTATCAAAAGCCAGATGTGACCGAAAGCTGTTATACAGCCACTTGAGAAGGTAAACAACAGTTAAATACCAGGTAATCAGGCTGAGGAAGGAAGAAGGGGAGCTCACAGGGAACGACCAGGAAGTATGTGAAGAGCTCAGCTCGAGATTCAGGGAGGTATTCACAGTAGAAAGAAAGAGGCTTCCAGAAAACTGAGGTGGTACGGTGCACTGGCAAGTGCACAGTACCACTTGCCAGTGAGGTGAAGAAACTGATAGGGGAACTAGATACCTAGAAGTCGGTGGGTCCAGATAAAATCGCTCCTTGGGTCCTGAGAGAGGGAGCAGATGCACTGTATGTGCCACTGACAACAGTCTTCAATAAATCTATCGAAACAAGGAAGCTGCCTGAAGTGTGGAAAACAGCAAATGTAGTCCCGTATTGTATGTATTGTATGTATGTATTGTATGTAAACTTATGGAGAAGATTATCAGGAACAAGAGTGGTGGAACACCTAGAAAGGAATGGACTCATACATGACTACCAGAACGTCTTCAGGTAAGGGAAATCCTTCATCAATAACCTATTGGAGTTCTTTGACAAGGTAACTTAAAGCAGGAGAGAGAGAGGTATGGATAGACTGCATCTTCTTGGACTGTAAGAAGGCTATAGACACAGTACCGCAAAAGAGACTGGTTGAAAAAGAAGAGGAGCAGGTGCGAATAGGCGGGAAAGTACTGCATTGGATCTGGGAATAGCTGACAGGAAGGGAACAACGTGTCGGTACGAGACAAGATGTCAGAATGGGTGCACGTGTCGAGTTGGTTGCACAAGGGTCAGTCCTATGTCCGGTGCACTTTCCTGTATATGTGAATGACATGAAGGAAAGGATCGAGTCAGAGGTGTCCTTCTTCGCAGACGATGTGAAACTAATGAAGAGAATACAAGCGGAAGAGGATGAGGTAAGCCTACAAGGGAATCTGGACAGGCTGCAAGCCTGGTCCGACAAATGGCTCCTGGAGTTTAACCCCACCAAGTGTAAAGTTATGAAGATTGGAAATTTTCAAAGAAGTGAGCATCATACTGAGCATATCTCCTGAGGCGATCATCACCCAAATAACTGCTGCAGCACATGACTGCCTGGCAAACATAAGAAAAGCCTTTCGACATCTGAGTAAGGAGTCACTCAAGACGTTGTACACCGCGTACGTCAGGCCCATATAAGAGGACGCAGCACTAGTATGGAACCCACACCTGGTCAAACACGTCAAGAAATTAGAGAAAGTGCAAAGGTTTGCAACAAGACTAGTCCCGGAGCTAAGGAGTATGTCCTGCCAGAAGAGGTTAAGAGAAATCAACCTGACGAAACTGAAGGACAAGAAGAGATACAATAAATCTCATGGAGTAGGGAGAGAGTGGACCTATTAGTGATCAGCTGTGACTTGATCCCTGCAATCACAAATAGGTGAGCACAGTTAGGTAACACACACACACACACACACACACACACACACACACACACACACACACACACACACACACACACACACACACACACACACACACATACACACAGAGGGAGCAGAAAAGAAGATTCAGATTACAGGCCAATAACACTGATCTGCATAATAAATTTACTGAAAAGATTATCAAGAGAAGTGTGGTGGAGCACATAGAAAGGAGTGAGTTGATGAACTACAGCCAGGATGGCTTCAGAGACGAACAATCCTGTCTCATCCGTACTAGAGTTCCTCGACAGTCTAACAAAAGTGAGACAGGAGAGAAAAGGAAGTTGGACTGCACACTTTGAAATTGGAAGTCTTTTTTTTCTCAGAACCACACTAGAGACTAGGACAAAAGCTGCACAATCAGGCAGGATAGCAGGAATGGGGAAATAATGGATCAAAGAATATCAGAGTTGACTGGTAACTTGACTCACTGTTATGTAACACGTAACATCACACCGACTAAATTTAATTCCCAGCTATTTTCACTCCCGATGTTATTCCCAAACATTTTAAAGAAATCGATAATAGGAAAACTCATATTATTGATTTCAATAAAACGTTTAATAACACAAAACATTAAATAAAATATTTAGATATGTTAGGAATGGGTAGGTTAGGATATTGAGGTTTAGTTAGGTTAGGCTAGTTAAGAATAGTTAGGTTTGGTTAGGTATGGCTCGTTTAGGATAGATTTAAGTCAGGTTAGGACTGATTAGGCAAGTGTAGATGAAGTTAGGTTACATAGGTTAAATAAAGCTAGGCTGGATTAGATGAAGATAGGTTAAATTAGGTTAGATTCAACGAAGGTTTGATTAGGTCATGTTAGATTAAGTATGAAGGATTGGGCTAGATTAGATTAAGCTAACTTAGATTCGGTTAGCCTAGACTAGACTTGATTAGAATAGATTAGATCAGGTAACATTAAGGTGAATAAGGTCAAGTCATGCTAGGGAAGGTTAGACACCAAAACTACGAATATTTAATATTTGATTCTTAACTATTTATTTTGCACCGTGGCTTGCTTCTGAAGCGTCTTAGAGTCTGAGTTCAAGGTGTTGAAGGAGGTGGTTCTACTTCTCAAGGAGGAAAATAAGAAACTGAAAATTCGCCTTGATAAGTATAGCAATTGAAGATTGAGACACTTACGTAACATATGGGAATCTTTATTAAGGAAACGATTCGCCACACAGTGGCTTCATCAGTCCAATACAAAGTAGAAATGGGTTAGGAGAAGAGGAGTTTGAGGTAATCAGTCCCTCAGCCTGGAATCGATGTGTTCAGTCCATCACTCTTGTGATAAAGATTCCCATATGTTACATAAGTATCTCAATCTTCAACTTGTCGGTTTTCAAAACCATTTATCACAACTGTAGCAATGAATCTGAGGTGGTTGGAATTAGTGAAGAAAGGTTGGTTACCAGCAGTGAGGAACAGAATCGACTCACTTACAAGTGGGTAATAGTCTCCAGTAAAGAAAGGAATATCAAAGTGAGCAAAGTTAAAAAGCATTTGGAGGCGGGAAATCTCTTCTCTTCTCCAGGACTAATGATGATAAAGGTACCACTAACTCCTCTGCTAATAAAGGCAGGGATATCCTTGTGGTCGGTGACTCTAACGTTAGAGGGCGTTTCTCATGAGCTAGTGTTGATGACAAAATCAACAGGTTGGATAATATCATGTCAGGTAATGGGAATAACCCTATTATCTGCCTCACTGCTAGTGGAAACGATATTGAAAAGAACAGGAGACAGGAGCTGCTAGATAAGTACAGAACAGATATATATTTAATTAGGTTTTTGAGAGAAACTCCTCTTAGAAGAGGAGTGACCAGTATATAGATACCTAGGGTGCAATTGGTGTAAAATGCTGGCTAGACAGGTACTGCAAAGAACTTGCTATCCCATTCACTGACAAGTAGGACAATTTCTTTGGCAAACATGATATGTAAGCAAGGGCTGGGGAACATCTCTCTAGAGTAAATATGGTAGCATTGCCCAACTCTGTCGACGGGGCTATTGCTGAGTTGTCTAGGAGTTTAAAATGATAGAAGACAGATGTATGGGTGTGAGTGAGGAATAGGTTGCAGCACGAGGGAACAAAACGACAAAAAAAAAAAAAAAAAGACAGGATACTTCAGGGATTTGTTCAGAAGGCATTGTTCATCACAAAGTTACAAATAAATGCAATAGAATTCGCCAACAGACAAAGAAAGGTAGTAAAGGGCAGCGATCCTTAAGATCCACTGTATTAATAATAGGGACGAAAGAAACAAGATGAGCTAAGATTAATTGCATATGCAGGACACAGAGATTATTGCTATAACGAGACCTGGTTCAACCTGAAAGATCGACAAATGCTTTTGAATACCACATACAAGGCTATAAATTATTCCACACACACACAGCCAATTCGAAGGGTGATGGAGTTGGGTTATATGTCAGAGATAATCGAAACTGTTGCATTAGACAAGCTATAAAATTAGAAGTGACAGACACTGAATCTGTCTGACTACAGTTTCTGGAGGGAACTGAGAAATTATTCATCGGTGTGGTTCACAGGCCCCCCAAACCTTGACAGGGAATTCTGTACATTTCTATGGAACGGAATTACTAAGTCATCTAGACACGAAAATATTGTGATGGAATATTTTAACTTTAGACAAATTGACTTGTGAAATTTGACAGGAAATTTTGAATCTAGCCATAATAGATTGAAACATCTCACTGGCAAAAGAGAGGCATTTACAGGCGAATCAAGAGATTAGAGTGGTATTTAATAATAAAATAATAAAAAGGAAAAACAAAACAAAATGAAGAGTTTGAAGTTAGTCGCACGGGTTTAGAGGATTAGCCCGATAGGTTTCTTTCAGATAAACAGGAGTAAGATTAGGGACAGGATAAGCCCACCTACAAGCCTACTCAAGTTTACGGAAAGTAGCAAGGAAATGCGTACAATCATCAACGCTTACTTCCTCTCTGTTTTTACGCAGGAAGATACTGAAGAAATTCTGGAAATCAAAAATTATATGGGTCCGGAAGAAAAGTTATGAACGATCAAAGTCACTGGTAACATGAGTCTCAGATAAATATATAGATTAAAACCAAATAAATCTCCGGGCCCTGAAGAACTGTCCTCAAGAGTTATAAAGGCATGTAAGGAAGAACTTAGCAAACCATTAGATAGTTTTTTCAATATATCGCTTAAAACTGGCATAATGCCAGTTAAGTGGAAAATGGTAAATGTGATACCTATCCACGAAGCAGGAGACAGGTTGTTAGCATCGAATTATAGACCAAGTATCCTAACCTTCATTGTCGGGAAGTAGATGGAATCAGTAACTGCCGAGGTTGTTTGAAGCCACCTTGAAAAACACAAACTGATCAATGAATTCCAGCACGGTTTTGCCAAGGGGTATTCCTGCCTCACGAAATTATTAACTTTTTTCACTAAGTTATTTGAAGAAGTAGATCATGATAGTAAACATATTGTTCATGTACAAGAATGGTACACAATACCGACAAGATGAAATTAAGACGCATGTGCAACATCTGAGTATCTTAAGAACATAACATAAGAAAGATGGAACACTGCAGCAAGCCTAATGACCCATGCGAAGCAAGTCCATTTCTCCCCCCCCTCGGATTACCCTAATGTCCCGCCTAGTCAGGTCACTTCCACTTAAGGAAGGAGCACGGCATCAGACCTAGTAGCACAAGCTAGTCAAGTCTAGCTCACACCCACCCACACCCACTCATGTATTTATCTAACCTATTTTTAAAATACACAACGTTTTAGCCTCTAACTGTACTCGGGAGTTTGTTCCACTCATCCACAACTCTATTACCAAACCAGTACTTTCCTATATCCTTCCTGAATCTGAATTTTTCCAGCTTGAAACTGTTGCTGCGAGTCCTGTCTTGGCTGGAAATTTTCAGCACGGTATTTACACCACTCTTATTTATTCCTGTTTCCATTTATACTCCTTGATTATATCCCCCATAATTCTATGCCTTTCTAGCGTGCAGATTCAGGGCCCTCAGTCTATCCTCATAGGGAAGATTTCTGATACATGGGATCAACTTAGTCAACTTCCTCTGCACGTTTTCCAGAGCATTTATATCCATTCTGTAATACCGTGACCAGAACTGTGTAGCATAATCTAAATGAGGCCTAACCAAGGATATATAGAGCTGAAGAGCAACCTGAGGACTTTTATCATTTATACATTTAGATATAAAGCCAAGATATGAAGATATAAAGTCTAGATCTTTATTGTAGACGTTACGTGATCCAGTGGCTTTATCAGTACAGATTCTAGGACATAATTTGAAAACAGTAGAATTATATACAGAAGATGAGGTAATCAGTCCCTCATCCTTGGAGCTGGTGTAAGGCACTGTGGTCGTGGAGATTCTGGAGCACTGGCAAGGAGGCTGGCGCTTATGTACTAACGTCAGGTGAAAAAGGGGACGTGTAGCAGACGAGGTCATAGTCACTGGTAGGCGGGATTCCCCAGTGGAAGTAGGTCCTACCCAAAGAGATGGGTTGTAGTACTAGTTGTCGTAGCCGTGAAGAAGGTTATGTACATCTCAAATTATGTCCTAGAATTTGTATTGATAAAGCCACTGGGTGGCGAAACGTCTACAATAAAGATACCCAGATGTTGCGCACGCGTCTTTATTTCATATTGTGCATATGGGCTTCAGTTAGTCTTCAGAGTGAGTTTCCAGGCCGGATATTTTTGAGCGTAGTTAGAGGGACACCTAATTGGGGCGGAAATTTTTTTTGGATAGAGGAGTGGCTAACAAATAGACAACAGAGAGTTTGCATAAATAGGGAGATATTTGAGTGGGGACGCGTTACAAGTGGAGTTCCACAGGGGTCAGCGTTGAGCCCAATATGTATAAACGACATAGAGGAGGGAATAAATAGCGACATAAGCAAGTTTGCCAATGACACCAAAATAGACAGATTGCTTCTTACGAGGACACTAGAGTGTTAGAGAAAAATCGGAATAGATTGATGCAGTTGTCGGAGAAACGGCAGATGCAGTTTAATATGAACAAATGCGAAGTTCTAAGCATTGGAAAATAAAATAATCATTGCATTTATAAACTAATTAATGTCTACATTAATTAGTAAGACACATAGGCAACAGTCAGGCAACTTTATTCCGAAACGTTTCGCCTACACAGTAGGCTTCTTCAGTCGAATACAGAAAGTAGGCAGGAACAGTCGAGATGTGAAGACGATGTAATCAGTCCATCACCCTTGAAGTCGTAGAATTTGAGGTTGTCAGTTCCTCAACCTGGAGAAGTTCAGTCCCATAGTCAGGAACTATCTGAAGATCAAGCGACAGTGCGGAGACTTATATACTGTCGGAAGGAGAGGTGCAGAGCAGTAGTAGTAGTGAGAATGTAGCCACTGAGAGGTCATGTCCTTCTCAGATCCAACACTTCTCACTTGAAAAGGTTGTCCAATGTGTTTTCTGTACCAAGATGCCATTGTGTTGCAGTGTCTGACAAGATGAACATCAAAATGGTATACAATACCGACAGGTTGGTAGGTAAGACACATAGGCAACAGTTAGGCAACTTTATTCCGAAACGTTTCGCCTACACAGTAGGCTTCTTCAGTCGAATACGACTTCAAGGGTGATGGACTGATTACATCGTCTTCACATCTCTACTGTTCCTGCCTACTTTCTGTATTCGACTGAAGAAGCCTACTGCGTAGGCGAAACGTTTCGGAATAAAGTTACCTAACTGTTGCCTATGTGTCTTACCTACCAACCTGTCGCAATTGTATACCATTTTGATGTTTATCAATGTAGATCTTAGTCACAGTAAATGCGAAAAAAACGTAGAATCAAGGGGATATAATTGAGGTGCACAAATGGAAAGCAAGAATAAATAAAAGGGGAAATAAATAACTTGCTAAAAATATCTAACCAAGACAGGACTCGCAGCAGTGGGATTAAGTCGGAAAAATGTTGATTTAGAATGTGAAGAGGAATGCATTTGTTTGGTAATAAAGTTGTGGAATAGAGAAATAAATTCTCTAGTAGCTTTACTGAAGAGAAAATTTGTGTAGCTTTAAAAATAGGTTCAGCAAGAACTCGAGTAGGTGTGAGTTGGACTTGCCTAACATGGGCCATTAGGTAGGCTGCAGAGCTCCTTCTCTCTTCTGTTTTTATGTTCTTAAATTATATATTTTTATTTCGGGAGTAAATGTTACTGACTCAAATTACCAGAAGATAAATTAATTAGAACCCTTCCCCCTAGCATAAAGGGAAAAAACGAGTCGTTTTCTCAGTAGAGTTACTGGAATGGGCGTGTGAGACGAGTGGGTTTCCACCAGGATCAGTACTGGAACCAGTACTATTTCTTGTGTATTTGAACAACATGGCTGAACAATTAGTCACAGGTGTTCCTGCTCGAAGACGATATAAAGGCAATGTAGAAAAACAAACAGGTGAGGACCAGGAAAGACTCCAGGCTGCAGTTCTTGTATCACTAGTGTGTATTGGGTTTAAACTCCAGCAAATGCAAAGTTATGGAGATTGAGACAGCAAAGAATACCTCAAATATCGACTGGGCGGGACAAAGACCGTAAATCTCACTTGTGCATTGTAAAGTGTACATTGTAGAGAACATACGCATGAGGCGCGTATTAACCGAATAACTGCCACAGGAGAGTCTGGCAAATCCAAGGAAAACTTTCAGGAACTTCATCAAGGAGTCATAAAACTTGCATTATTGGTGAACTAAAATATAAAAACTGATTGAAACAACTCAGCAGATATGAAGCCAATTCTTGCAGTATCAAATGATTCGCCGATGACTACTTGCAATCGGCGGGATTTTGTTTCTTGGTATTTTCCTCTCCAGCAAGAATTTTTGCTGGACCACATGATTTCTAAACAGTGACGAAGAATCTGAACAGTGAGATCAATATTTCTCAGGGACGTGTTTTCTTGTCTAAACAGTGACCAAGAATCTGAATAGTGAGATCAATATTTCTCAGGGACGAGTTAACATTCATGCTTTTACTTTGCAAGTATTTGCCGAGACTGACCGTACAGTCCAAATAAAGATTAAAGTCACATACAGTATAGCAATCAGAAGAGCAGTGTTGTCCGTTTAAGTGTTTATATCCTTATCAGCGGCTATAAGAAGGGTTGTGACAGCATTCACTGGTTCCTATCGGCATGACTATCTCGTTACACTCAGAGATATTAACCTTTTTTGCTCAATATCCCGAAAAGAATATGGTGCTATGGATTCCTGAGACAATGTAGAGAGTGTTGAGTTCCCAAGAAGAGTTTCATGTGGTTTTACCTCACTCATTTTGTCCTGGGATGACAGGCTGAGGCAGTGATAATAACACTGTAAACATATTCCTTGCAGCGAACAATATTTCAGACATATTGCTGATACTTTACAGTCACCATTCATATTAGCAACACCATCGAAACATTCACCCACATTGTTCTCGAACTTTAGATGAAGTTTTTTTCAAGAGAATATTAAGTGAAATATCTGTTTTACGTTACTTTCCTTTAACATATCTCAAACACAGGACCACTCGTTCCATGTGGCTGACGTCGTAAGTTTTCTTAACACTCTCCATCACTGGAGTAGTAAAAGCAGTCAGATGAGTGCATTATTTCTCACCTCACTTGCCATAATATGCTTATCCACACTGAAACAAGATAATTATTACTTTGTAACAACGTTGCAAACAACGCAAGGTTTAAAAGAGAGCATGTTGCCAAAGTTATTAAATAAATCCCCTGGTCTACTGACGTCTTTAATATAGCGGTCGCTGCATAACTAGCAAAACATATATATAACAAAAACGCTCACTACTAATTGGAATTATAAATGAACCTCTACAGAGATTCCTGTTTATTTTCTGAACCAACAGAGGTTCCTACAGATATTCTTTGCGCTCTAAAATAACAGCGAATATAAAGATAAATTAAGTCCCGGCACAACCTTACCCGTCAACACTAATCAGGACCCATCAAGACGAATCAGCACACACTAACACTAATCAGCACCCGTCAGCACTAATCAGCACCCGTCAACACTAATCAGCACCTGCCAACACAGTCAGTACCTGCAGTTATTAACTAGCGCCTACCAAAGTGAAGCAGCACTCAACACAAACCAGTACACGCATCACCCAGCAACACAAACCAGCTTGAAGAATTGAGACACTTATGGAAATCTATATTGAAGAAACGTTTCGCCACACAGTGGCTACATCTGTCTTTTACAAAGCAGGAAAGTATAAGGAGAGGAGTTTGTGGTAATCAGTCCCTAAGCCTGGAGTCGATGTGTTCAGTCCATCAATCTTGTAGAAAGTACAGCACAGGACCGTAGCAGTGGCTAATATACTGTAGTCAGGTTAGGCTAAGCAGGAGGAGGCGGGGTCATAGTGGAACCATCCACTGGTCTAAGTAGGTCTTCTTTCAAAGATTGGACAAGTTTCGAAGAATTCTATGTATCTAGATCACATGATGATGCTAAGGGACTGATTACCTCAAACTCCTCCTCTCCTTCTACTTTCCTGCTTTGTATAAGACTGATGAAGCCACTGTGTGGCGAAACGTTTCTTCAATAAAGGTTCCTATATGTTGCATAAGTGTCTCAATTCTTCAACTTGTAAGTCTTCAAAACCATTCATCACAAACCAGTTCTCACCAAAACAGACCAATGCAAGCCAACACGACCCAGAATCTGCTACTAATAAGCATCACCTGCCAACACTAATCATAATCTGTAAGTTCGAGTCAGCAACCGCAAAAACAAGTTAATACTCACCAACAGTCAGGCACAACCCACCATCACCAACCAACATCCACCAACATCCGCTATCACCACCAACACCAACCAACACCCACCAACACTCACAGACTTCTAACAACTAGGCAACACAAGCTAAATCTCGCCGTAAACCGTCAAATATAGGTTGGATAAATTCAAGAGGGGTAGTGTGAAGGCTTATTCAGCCCTGTAACAACTTCAGACAGTATTACCCAGGCTGGCTCCTCCTCAGGAAAATTAGTGAATAGAAAAAGAAATAATAACAGACAAACATAAACACTTTATTATGTAGAAAATATAGAACGCAAAACACTTAAATATGAAATATTAATCCTACATTAAAGAAAATGAAAAATGAAAAATATAAATAACTTAATTCAACGCTAATTTAAAACTTGGGTGTCTGGTGTTGGTGACACTGCTTGTTGAAATCTTAGCCGTTGCTGATGGGGAGGGGGGTCTCAGGTGTTGGTGACCACCACTGGCTAGTTCTTCACGGATTCACGCCGTGAGTAGTATCCCGATGACAGGAAAGCAGGTTCTTCACCGCTGCAATGATGTGGGGTTACGTCCTGCAATTTTATACAGGTGCACAGGTACTTAGATCCAAAATGGAGAAGTCTCTGGACGTTAGTCCTTCTCCTGTTCTTCTCGTTGATTGACAGGTGACCCTCACTGTCATCCAAGCTGAAAAGATAGACAGGTTACCCACTGCTTAAATAATCACTTTCCATGGCAGTGTACAATACTCAAAAGACGTGGTGATTATTACAACAGTCAACCTAGAGCAAGACTGAAAGGACTAAGTTTATTATTGGTCAAAAGTGAAGCTTTTAACCAATAAATCCACTAGAATACAAGGCAGGCATGTACTTACAGTAGTGTTGGGAGCTGTGAGTCGAGTGATTTACTGTTTGACCAGAGCCCCACACGTCACCTTTCGGGGGGGGGGGGAAGAGGGAGGGGAAGGGATAGTGGGAGCTAGACTGACCCTACCTTAACAAGCAGCCGGCAATCAAACTATCACTTTAGGGGTGGGGAGAAAAGGTGGGAAAAACGGGAGCGTGACTTACCCTACCTTAACTAGTAGCCGGCAATGAAACTATCGTTACTATATCTCTACTCCTATCTGTTGAACTTTTCCCTCACACTCCCCCATACCAAGACTTATAGTCAAGGAGTATAAGAAGAATAGGCGAGGAAAAAGTTCTAACATGTGGAAGTCGCGTAAGGCAACAAATCTTCTACTGACTGTCACGACTTACCCAGTCAGAAATAATTGGATGAACCATTGATATACGCAATATGGAACTTAAAAGCTTGGAGAGCCAATGTCCACCTCAAGAGGCGGCTGTTGGTTCCCTTAAAAGTTTCTAGGTATATCAAAGGTTTGTGGTCCGTTTCTAAAATGAATTCTTTTCCCAGCAAATAAAATTTAAGTTTGGAGATACCCCACACAAGGGCTAAACATTCCTTTTCTATTGTGGAGTATCTTGTTTCTGCGGGAAGGAGTTTCCGGCTTAGGAAGCATACAGGGAAGGGAGTACCATCATGGTATTGTAGTAACACCGCACCTAAGCCAGTATTGGAGGCATCAGTTCTCAAACAAAATGTTTTATTAATATCTGGAATCTTAAGTACAGGGTCTTTCGCAAAGATACTTTTAATCTCATTAAACTTTTCCCGAGCTACGTCGGAAAGTTCAAGAGGTTCCTTCACAGACTTTTTAAGGAAGTTTGATAAGATGCCTGTAAGATCAGCAAGATTCGGGATAAACCGTGCATAAAAATTTACAGAAACAAGAAAGCTTCGCATGAGCTTCTTGGTTTTGGGGAATTTAAATTCTAATAAAGCTTTGATCTTACTGGGGAGAGACTGCAGAGAGTTATTAGAAAGTATCAGTCCAAGATATCTAATCTTGTTATACCCAAGGAAGCATTTCTTCGGCTTGGCAGTGAGGCCATGTGAGCGTAACCTACGTAAAACTGATGTTAATGTTTGGATATGTTCGCCCCACGTAGATGTCATTACGTAAATGTTATCAAAATAAACTGAAACATTTGGCATATTACCCAAGACTTTTCTCATCAGTCTCACGTAGGTAGCACAGGCAGTTACCAAACCGAAGGGCATAGTTCTGTACTGCATCAGTCCTTGGTGTGTAGGAAAAGCGGTGTACTGCTTAGAAGAAGGATCTAACATTACTTGATGATATGCCTGCGCAATATCAATCTCTGAAAAGAAGGAAGCGTCATAAAATTTGTGTAGATCGCTATCTATTAAGGGCATAGGCTCAGCATCCCACCGAGTTATAGCATTAAGGCCTCTGAAGTCAATAGCAAGTCTATATGAATTATCCTCCTTCTTAACCATGACTACTGGTGAGCAATATGCTGATACTGAAGGTTCAATGATCTTTAGTTTTAATAATTTGTCTACCTCTCGGTCAAATGCATCCCTAAGGTGAACTGGAACTGGGTATAATTTCCGTTTGATAGGATTGTCCGTCAATAAGTCAATCTTATGGACTACCGTGGAGGTAACACCTGGAATATCAGTAAAGACGTCTAAAAAGTTACTCACACATTGAAGCAGTTCATGTCTCTTATGGTCATCCAAAGATTCATTAATATTAATGTTGGTAGCATCCGAGTGGTCAAGAGTCACCAAGTCATGTAGTTCTTCATAGTAGTCTAAGTTAGAGGTGTCAATTACACACTTTACATTCTTCAGTTGTCTTATCAAGTTCGTGGAAAAACTAAGTCAAAGTTATTAAGGCAGTTAACCGAGTTTCTTCTGTAATATTTCTTACGGATGTTGATATGATAAACTTTCCCACAAATTTTTAATACTTTATATGGACCTTTCCATGCTACTAACAATTTATTTGACTTCATAGGCAAAAGTACAAGAACTTCATCTCCTACTTTAAAACTTCTCCTGACTTTTGGAATCAAAATAGGTTTTGTACTGGTCCATTAACAAGCTTAGGTTTTTCGAAACTATGTCAGAGGTCTCCTCAAGTTTGGATCTAAGGTCAAGGAGAAACTGGTAAGAAGACTGAACCTCAGCATTTACCTCCTCATTAGTCCATAAGTCATGAAGGATGGACAATGGGCCTCTGGCCTGTCTACCATAGAGAAGTTCAAAAGGTGAAAACCCCAAAGAGTCACTGGGAACTTCCCTCATGGCAAACAAAGCACAGGGTAGGTAACGATGCCACTCCTTAGGTTTAAGGGAGCAAAGTTTCCTTAAAATGGACTTGAGAATCGAATGCTGGTGCTCAATCCTCCCATTACAGCTGGGATGATAGGGTGTGGTGAAGAGAGGCTTCACTCCCAGAAGTTGGTATAGATGTTGCATTAAGTCAGATGTGAATTGTGTCCCCCGGTCAGACAAAATTTCTCTAGGGATGCCCACTCTGGAGAAGATGGACAAAAGGGCTTCAGCCACCTCTGTAGTAGTTATGGTCTTTAAGGGAACGGCTTCAGGGAAACTCGAAGCATAATCAACTAATGTTAATATATACCTATGTCCCCCAGATGAAAGTGAAGATAAAGGACCAACGCTGTCAATAGCTACTCTCTCAAACGGTACCGTAAAGATTGGCATTTTGACCATAGGTACTCGCCTGGTACCTCGGGAGGATGACAGTTGGCAAACTTTACACGATCTACAATGAGTAGTGACATCTGAGGACATTTTAGGCCAAAAATAGGTTTCCCTAATTTTATTTAAAGTTTTACGATGCGAGAAAAGTCCGGCCACTGGCAGGTCATGAGCCATTTTAAGAACAGTCTCTCTGCATTGACTTGGAACAACTAAGATGGAGTAGTCTGTCTCATCTGAATTTAATTTGAATACTGACTTATGCAAGATACCTTTTATATATTCAAATTTATATGAAAAGTCTTTCCTTTGGGTAACTTGATTTTGTTTAGCAGCATTATGGCAATTCTGAAGAGAAGGGCAATTACGTTGTAAATTGACAAAGGAGTCCTTCGATATGTCTGAAGGCTTAAAGTCAGGGAAAATCAAAGGATGGACAGTAGGGGAAGCATGGGCTTTGGTCTGAGCCCTAGTCAAGACATTTATGGTATCGGAGGTGATAACTTCACTTTCATCTAACAAGTGAACCGGTGATCCTGCTACCTCGCTTTCGAGAGTAGCATCACTGGTTTTTAATCCCACATGAATCTCACGAGACATTGTCTCATCTGAACTTTCGAGGGGATTCTCCGACTCTAAAGGAAGAGGATCTGAAACACTTATATCCATCTTTCGTGATGAAAGGCCAACCTCAGAAGGAAGAATGGCACCTTTTACATTACCTATTAGTACGGAGCAAGAAGTGATGGGAGCTAGTACAGCTTCAGACCAACCTGTGAACCATTTAGACCTAATGTAACAACAGATGGTAGGAAAAGTGTCTGTACGGCCCAAGTAGTCTGAAAGTATAGCAGAGGAACGAGTTTCTTTAAGATTAGGGAACAGCTTATCAGAAATTATTATACATGTGCATCCAGTGTCTCGTAAAATGGTAGCTACATTAAGTCCATTAACTGTTCCTGAACAGAAGGGTGCTTGGTCATTACAGTCTTTAAAACATCTTCCAACTTTTTGGACCTTCTTAGGACAATCTGGACGTTTATGTCCCTTAACACCACACAGATGACAAACAGGAATAAAAGGAGTCATTTTACTTTCCACTAGAGGCTTTGATTTCTTAAGGTCTGATGAACCCTTGCCCTTAGGGTTCGATCCCTTTAGGTCTTTATAGGAATTGTGAGCCTCAGCATACAGGTCAGCAGCCTCAGCAACTTCCTCAGCTTTAATCAGGTTACGTTCTCTAATGAATGTTCGTATCTGGTGAGGAAGAGCTGTCAGGAACTGGTCAGCAACCACGAAGTCTCGAAGAGATTCATAACTGTGATCAATTCCTGAACTGTCTATCCAAAAGTCGAACAAACGAAAGAGTGTTACCTGTAACTGTTGAAAGTTCTGGCCAGGCTGTAAGGTGGCATACCTGAAATCTTTCTTGTAAGAATTTGTGGTTTTTTGATATGCTTTAAGGATCGCCTTCTTCAGTAGGTTATAATTACATATAATATCCTGAAACAAAGTTGCATAGATATTCAAAGCTGTACCAGAAAATAACATTCCTAACCTGGTAGCCCAGGTGTCAGCAGGCCATTCACAGAGGGTAGACATATTTTCCAACCTGATAATGTAAGAAGTTTTTGTCTTCCCCCTCTGTGAAGGGAGGTAAATTAGGTGTTGGAATATGTGCACTAGCTGCACGTTGTTCCATTACTCCGTCATCTAATTGCTGTTGTGAGAAAGTTAACTTCTTATTCTCTAATTCAAGGCGAGTTTGTTCGAGCTCGCG
Organism: Cherax quadricarinatus; assembly: GCF_038502225.1. Taxonomy (NCBI): domain Eukaryota; kingdom Metazoa; phylum Arthropoda; class Malacostraca; order Decapoda; family Parastacidae; genus Cherax; species Cherax quadricarinatus. The sequence goes on along the minus strand of NW_027196700.1, from coordinate 26,104 downwards.
ATCCTTTTCTCTCTCCCTTAACTCATATTCTCTGTCCTTTGCTCTTTCTTCAAGTTCCCTTAATTTAACCTGTTCCTCACGTACTCTTGCTCTCTCCTCACGATCAAGTCTATCACGCTCCTTTTTGTCTTCTCTTTCGATTCTCTCTCTCTCCTTTTTCTCTTCTTTCCTTTTCTAACTGTCTTTCTTATCTCTCAGTTCTCTCTCTTTCAAGTCTTTCCTGGATCTTAGCACTAATGAAAGATTCTAAATTTTTCCCTGTTATTCCTAACTTACTTCCAGCATTCATCCAAAACTGGTATTCATCCATACTTGCAAGAATAACTTAACCTATCAGGGGAAATGAAACGGGTATTAAAGAAAACGGAGGGTTCTATTCCTGCTCCGCTCAAACTATAAATAAACCAGAGGGCTCGATCCCTGCTTCAATTAAGCAATATGTATTAATGAAAACGAAGGGTTCTATGCCGGCTCAGAGCAAACAGTAAATAGAATGGGGTCCCTTGACCATCCAATATTCTCACCAACAAATCAAGAGTGTCCTATGACAGTTCCCTTGATATAATGAAGAGCTCAATGAAACAAGTTGTCACTGGAAAATCTCGGGTCCCTAGAGTCTAATCCTCCAAAGTGTTTCAAGCTCACATGAAAAAGTGGCAGAATTAACTATTATATCCTGCCTGACTTGATTTACAATAAATTGAGACTATAACAATCACCAAATCTTTTAAATACCTGTACCGTAGTCCTACCATAGAGAATGATTACTCATGGCTGGTGGTAACCGTCTGTGGTATGCGGCGTTGAAGTTCCAATGGTAGATTCGAGATAGAGTTGAATATTGATTCAGTAGAGTTGATCCTGGCAAGGTCGCCACTTGTGAAGGCTTACTCAGCCCTGTAACAACTTCAGACAGTATTACCCAGGCTGGCTCCTCCTCAGGAAAATTAGTGAATAGAAAAAGAAATAATAACAGACAAACATAAACACTTTATTATGTAGAAAATATAGAATGTAAAACACTTAAATATGAAATATTAATCCTACATTAAAGAAAATGAAAAATGAAAAATATAAATAACTTAATTCAACGCTAATTTAAAACTTGGGTGTCTGGTGTTGGTGACACTGCTTGTTGAAATCTTAGCCGTTGCTGATGGGGAGGGGGGGGGGTCGCAGGTGTTGGTGACCACCACTGGCTAGTTCTTCACGGATTCACGCCGTGAGTAGTATCCCGATGACAGGAAAGCAGGTTCTTCACCGCTGCAATGATGTGGGGTTACGTCCTGCAATTTTATACAGGTGCACAGGTACTTAGATCCAAAATGGAGAAGTCTCTGGACGTTAGTCCTTCTCCTGTTCTTCTCGTTGATTGACAGGTGACCCTCACTGTCATCCAAGCTGAAAAGATAGACAGGTTACCCACTGCTTAAATAATCACTTTCCATGGCAGTGTACAATACTCAAAAGACTTGGTGATTATTACAACAGTCAACCTAGAGCAAGACTGAAAGGACTAAGTTTATTATTGGTCAAAAGTGAAGCTTTTAACCAATAAATCCACTAGAATACAAGGCAGGCATGTACTTACAGTAGTGTTGGGAGCTGTGAGTCGAGTGATTTACTGTTTGACTAGAGCCCCACACGTCACCTTTCGGGGGGGGGGGAGAGGGAGGGGAAGGGATAGCGGGAGCTAGACTGACCCTACCTTAACAAGCAGCCGGCAATCAAACTATCACTTTATGGGTGGGGGAGAAAAGGTGGGAAAAACGGGAGCGTGACTTACCCTACCTTAACTAGTAGCCGGCAATGACACTATCGTTACTATATCTCTACTCCTATCTATTGAACTTTTCCCTCACAGGTAGGATTTAGTGGGACTTGCACAACAAGAGTCAGAAGAGTTATCAAGCTTATTTCTTGGGTAGCCTTGAGGAAAGGTCGGACAAATTTCTTTGGTAGAGAGTTTAGGTTATAAAAGGATCTGCCTAGTAAAGGGAGGAAGGCCTGCTGCAATTCTCATGTGTTTGTAAAACCCGGTTACACCAACTAACACCCGGAACCGTTCACAAACAACAGCTAACACCTGCCAACACCCGGTAATAATCACTAAAACTAGTCAGTGATGGGATGGGATGCTGGCTGGTGTTAGAACCCAACAACCCATCCAACTCCAGTATATATATATATATATATATATATATATATATATATATATATATATATATATATATATAGGTAGTAGGTTGGTAGACAGCAACCACCCAGGGAAGTACTACCGTCCTGCCAGATGACTGTGAAACAGAAACCTGTAACTGTTTTGCATGATGGTAGGATTGCTGGTTTCTTTTTCTGTCTCATAAACACGCTAGATAACAGGGATATCTTGCTACTCCTACTTACACTTTGGTCACACTTCACAGACACGCACATGCATATATATATACATACATCTAGGTTTTTCTCCTTTTTCTAAATAGCTCTTGTTCTTCTTTATTTCTTCTATTGTCCATGGGGAAGTGGAAAAGAATCTTTCCTCCGTAAGCCATGCGTGTCGTATGAGGCGACTAAAATGCCGGGAGCAATGGGCTAGTAACCCCTTCTCCTGTAGACATTTACTAAAAAAGAGAAGAAGAAAAACTTTATAAAACTGGGATGCTTAAATGTGCGTGGATGTAGTGCGGATGACAAGAAACAGATGATTGCTGATGTTATGAATGAAAAGAAGTTGGATGTCCTGGCCCTAAGCGAAACAAAGCTGAAGGGGGTAGGGGAGTTTCAGTGGGGGGAAATAAATGGGATTAAATCTGGAGTATCTGAGAGAGTTAGAGCAAAGGAAGGGGTAGCAGTAATGTTAAATGATCAGTTATGGAAGGAGAAAAGAGAATATGAATGTGTAAATTCAAGAATTATGTGGATTAAAGTAAAGGTTGGATGCGAGAAGTGGGTCATAATAAGCGTGTATGCACCTGGAGAAGAGAGGAATGCAGAGGAGAGAGAGAGATTTTGGGAGATGTTAAGTGAATGTATAGGAGCCTTTGAACCAAGTGAGAGAGTAATTGTGGTAGGGGACCTGAATGCTAAAGTAGGAGAAACTTTTAGAGAGGGTGTGGTAGGTAAGTTTGGGGTGCCAGGTGTAAATGATAATGGGAGCCCTTTGATTGAACTTTGTATAGAAAGGGGTTTAGTTATAGGTAATACATATTTTAAGAAAAAGAGGATAAATAAGTATACAAGATATGATGTAGGGCGAAATGACAGTAGTTTGTTGGATTATGTATTGGTAGATAAAAGACTGTTGAGTAGACTTCAGGATGTACATGTTTATAGAGGGGCCACAGATATATCAGATCACTTTCTAGTTGTAGCTACACTGAGAGTAAAAGGTAGATGGGATACAAGGAGAATAGAAGCATCAGGGAAGAGAGAGGTGAAGGTTTATAAACTAAAAGAGGAGGCAGTTAGGGTAAGATATAAACAGCTATTGGAGGATAGATGGGCTAATGAGAGCATAGGCAATGGGGTCGAAGAGGTATGGGGTAGGTTTAAAAATGTAGTGTTAGAGTGTTCAGCAGAAGTTTGTGGTTACAGGAAAGTGGGTGCGGGAGGGAAGAGGAGCGATTGGTGGAATGATGATGTAAAGAGAGTAGTAAGGGAGAAAAAGTTAGCATATGAGAAGTTTTTACAAAGTAGAAGTGATGCAAGGAGGGAAGAGTATATGGAGAAAAAGAGAGAGGTTAAGAGAGTGGTGAAGCAATGTAAAAAGAGAGCAAATGAGAGAGTGGGTGAGATGTTATCAACAAATTTTGTTGAAAATAAGAAAAAGTTTTGGAGTGAGATTAACAAGTTAAGAAAGCCTAGAGAACAAATGGATTTGTCAGTTAAAAATAGGAGAGGAGAGTTATTAAATGGAGAGTTAGAGGTATTGGGAAGATGGAGGGAATATTTTGAGGAATTGTTAAATGTTGATGAAGATAGGGAAGCTGTGATTTCGTGTATAGGACAAGGAGGAATAACATCTTGTAGGAGTGAGGAAGAGCCAGTTGTGAGTGTGGGGGAAGTTCGTGAGGCAGTAGGTAAAATGAAAGGGGGTAAGGCAGCCGGGATTGATGGGATAAAGATAGAAATGTTAAAAGCAGGTGGGGATATAGTTTTGGAGTGGTTGGTGCAATTATTTAATAAATGTATGGAAGAGGGTAAGGTACCTAGGGATTGGCAGAGAGCATGCATAGTTCCTTTGTATAAAGGCAAAGGGGATAAAAGAGAGTGCAAAAATTATAGGGGGATAAGTCTGCTGAGTATACCTGGTAAAGTGTATGGTAGAGTTATTATTGAAAGAATTAAGAGTAAGACGGAGAATAGGATAGCAGATGAACAAGGAGGCTTTAGGAAAGGTAGGGGGTGTGTGGACCAGGTGTTTACAGTGAAACATATAAGTGAACAGTATTTAGATAAGGCTAAAGAGGTCTTTGTGGCATTTATGGATTTGGAAAAGGCGTATGACAGGGTGGATAGGGGGGCAATGTGGCAGATGTTGCAAGTGTATGGTGTAGGAGGTAGGTTACTGAAAGCAGTGAAGAGTTTTTACGAGGATAGTGAGGCTCAAGTTAGAGTATGTAGGAAAGAGGGAAATTATTTCCCAGTAAAAGTAGGCCTTAGACAAGGATGTGTGATGTCACCGTGGTTGTTTAATATATTTATAGATGGGGTTGTAAGAGAAGTAAATGCGAGGGTCTTGGCAAGAGGCGTGGAGTTAAAAGATAAAGAATCACACACAAAGTGGGAGTTGTCACAGCTGCTCTTTGCTGATGACACTGTGCTCTTGGGAGATTCTGAAGAGAAGTTGCAGAGATTGGTGGATGAATTTGGTAGGGTGTGCAAAAGAAGAAAATTAAAGGTGAATACAGGAAAGAGTAAGGTTATGAGGATAACAAAAAGATTAGGTGATGAAAGATTGAATATCAGATTGGAGGGAGAGAGTATGGAGGAGGTGAATGTATTCAGATATTTGGGAGTGGACGTGTCAGCGGATGGGTCTATGAAAGATGAGGTGAATCATAGAATTGATGAGGGGAAAAGAGTGAGTGGTGCACTTAGGAGTCTGTGGAGACAAAGAACTTTGTCCTTGGAGGCAAAGAGGGGAATGTATGAGAGTATAGTTTTACCAACGCTCTTATATGGGTGTGAAGCATGGGTGATGAATGTTGCAGCGAGGAGAAGGCTGGAGGCAGTGGAGATGTCATGTCTGAGGGCAATGTGTGGTGTGAATATAATGCAGAGAATTCGTAGTTTGGAAGTTAGGAGGAGGTGCGGGATTACCAAAACTGTTGTCCAGAGGGCTGAGGAAGGGTTGTTGAGGTGGTTCGGACATGTAGAGAGAATGGAGCGAAACAGAATGACTTCAAGAGTGTATCAGTCTGTAGTGGAAGGAAGGCGGGGTAGGGGTCGGCCTAGGAAAGGTTGGAGAGAGGGGGTAAAGGAGGTTTTGTGTGCGAGGGGCTTGGACTTCCAGCAGGCATGCGTGAGCGTGTTTGATAGGAGTGAATGGAGACAAATGGTTTTTAATACTTGACGTGCTGTTGGAGTGTGAGCAAAGTAACATTTATGAAGGGGTTCAGGGAAACCGGCAGGCCGGACTTGAGTCCTGGAGATGGGAAGTACAGTGCCTGCACTCTGAAGGAGGGGTGTTAATGTTGCAGTTTAAAAACTGTAGTGTAAAGCACCCTTCTGGCAAGACAGTGATGGAGTGAATGATGGTGAAAGTTTTTCTTTTTCGGGCCACCCTGCCTTGGTGGGAATCGGCCAGTGTGATAATAAAAAAAATATATATATATATATATATATATATATATATATATATATATATATATATATATATATATATATATATATATATATATATATATATAATTAGACACATGTGCAACTCTTGGGTATCTTTATTAAGGAAACGTTTCGCCACACAGTGGCTTCATCAGCCCATACACAGGGAAAACTTGAAGAACAGAAGGAGAATGAGGTAATCAGTCCCTCAACCTTGAGTCGATGCTGCACCTCTCCTGCCATACTGTTTATAAGCTGCTTCTCCACTCATATGCTGTATTCTATTCAAGATTGATGGACTGACCACATCGACTCAAGGTTGAGGGACTGATTACCTCATTCTCCTCCTGTTCTTCAAGTTTCCCCTGTGTATGACTGATGAAGCCACTGTGTGGCGAAACGTTTCCTTAATAAAGATACCCAAGAGTTGCACATGTGTCTAATACATCACCACTAAATGTAGTAAAGAGTTTTCATGAGGACATTGTGGCTGAGGTTTGTGTGTAGGAAAGAGGGAGATAACTTTCCAGTAAAATAGGTCTTAAACAGTGATGTATATTGTAACCTGGTTGTTTAACATATTTATTGAAAGGCTTGTAAAAGAAGTAAATGTTGCTGTGTTGGGGAGACGAGTGGGATTAATTTATCGGGAATCAAATGCAAAATGGGAGGTGACAGTTACTTTTTGTTGATGATACTTTCCTTGTGGGAGATTCTAAAGAGAAGTTGCAGAGATTAGTGGACGAGTTTGGGAGGTTGTGTATAGGAAGAAAGTTGAAAGTGAACATAGGTAAGCGTAAGGTGATGAAGGTACCAGCGAGTTAGTTAAAGGAAAATTGGATATCACATTGGAGGGAGGGAGTAAGAAAGAAGTGAATGTGTTCAGATATTTGTGAGTAGACTTGTTACATCATGAATGTTGTGTTGTAATGTACCGTGATGTGTAGTTGTAGTACACTATGTTTTGTTGTGTTATAGTGTGATGTGTGGGTGTTTGTGTGTATAATGTTGTGTTATAGTGTGATGTGTGGGTGTTTGTGTGTATAATGTTGTGTTATAGTGTGATGTGTGGGTGTTTGTGTGTATAATGTTGTGTTATAGTGTGATGTGTGGGTGTTTGTGTGTATAATGTTGTGTTATAGTGTGATGTGTGGGTGTTTGTGTGTATAATGTTGTGTTATAGTGTGATGTGTGGGTGTTTGTGTGTATAATGTTGTGTTATAGTGTGATGTGTGGGTGTTTGTGTGTATAATGTTGTGTTATAGTGTGATGTGTGGGTGTTTGTGTGTATTATGTTGTGTTATAGTGTGATGTGTGGGTGTTTGTGTGTATAATGTTGTGTTATAGTGTGATGTGTGGGTGTTTGTGTGTATAATGTTGTGTTATAGTGTGATGTGTGGGTGTTCGTGTGTATAATGTTGTGTTATAGTGTGATGTGTGGGTGTTTGTGTGTATAATGTTGTGTTATAGTGTGATGTGTGGGTGTTTGTGTGTATAATGTTGTGTTATAGTGTGATGTGTGGGTGTTTGTGTGTATAATGTTGTGTTATAGTGTGATGTGTGGGTGTTTGTGTGTATTATGTTGTGTTATAGTGTGATGTGTGGGTGTTTGTGTGTATAATGTTGTGTTATAGTGTGATGTGTGGGTGTTTGTGTGTATAATGTTGTGTTATAGTGTGATGTGTGGGTGTTTGTGTGTATTATGTTGTGTTATAGTGTGATGTGTGGGTGTTTGTGTGTATAATGTTGTGTTATAGTGTGATGTGTGGGTGTTTGTGTGTATAATGTTGTGTTATAGTGTGATGTGTGGGTGTTTGTGTGTATAATGTTGTGTTATAGTGTGATGTGTGGGTGTTTGTGTGTATAATGTTGTGTTATAGTGTGATGTGTGGGTGTTTGTGTGTATAATGTTGTGTTATAGTGTGATGTGTGGGTGTTTGTGTGTATAATGTTGTGTTATAGTGTGATGTGTGGGTGTTTGTGTGTATAATGTTGTGTTATAGTGTGATGTGTGGGTGTTTGTGTGTATAATGTTGTGTTATAGTGTGATGTGTGGGTGTTTGTGTGTATAATGTTGTGTTATAGTGTGATGTGTGGGTGTTTGTGTGTATAATGTTGTGTTATAGTGTGATGTGTGGGTGTTTGTGTGTATAATGTTGTGTTATAGTGTGACGTGTGGGTGTTTGTGTGTATAATGTTGTGCTATAGTGTGATGTGTGGGTGTTTGTGTGTATAATGTTGTGTTATAGTGTGATGTGTGGGTGTTTGTGTGTATAATGTTGTGTTATAGTGTGATGTCAATGTTGTATTGTTTGTGTGTGTGTGTGTTGTATGTTAAGTGTGTGTGTGTGTGTGTGTGTGTGTGTGTACGTTCATTGTTAGTGAATGTGTTGTTCAGTAACTACTGATGTTCAGTAAGTTAGTTACTGTGTGTGTGTGTGTGTGTGTGTGTGTGTGTGTGTGTGTGTGTGTGTGTGTGTGTGTGTGTGTGTGTGTGTGTGTGTGTGTGTGTGTGTGTGTGTGTGTGTGTGTGTGTGTGTGTGTGTGTGTGTGTGTGTGTGTGTGTGTGTGTGTGTGTGTGTGTGTATGTGTACTCACCTAGTTGTACTCACCTAGTTGTACTCACCTAGTTGAGGTTGCAGGGGTCGAGTCCAAGCTCCTGGCCCCACGCCTCTTCACTGGTCGCTACTAGGTCACTCTCCCTGAACCATGAACTTTATCGTACCTCTGCTTAAAGCTATGTATGGATCCTGCCTCCACTACATCGCTTCCCAAACTATTCCACTTCCTGACTACTCTGTGGCTGAAGAAATACTTCCTAACATCCCTGTGATTCATCTGTGTCTTCAACTTCCAACTGTGTTCCCTTGTTACTGTGTCCAATCTCTGGAACATCCTGAATTTGCCCACCTTGTCAATTCCTCTCAGCATTTTGTAAGTCGTTATCATGTCCCCCCTATCTCTCCTGTCCTCCAGTGTCGTCAGGTTGATTTCCCTTAACCTCTCCTCGTAGGACATACCTCTTAGCTCTGGGACTAGTCTTGTTGCAAACCTTTGCACTTTCTCTAGTTTCTTTACGTGCTTGGCTAGGTGTGGGTTCCAAACTGGTGCCGCATACTCCAATATGGGCCTAACGTACACGGTGTACAGGGTCCTGAATGATTCCTTATTAAGATGTCGGAATGCTGTTCTGAGGTTTGCCAGGCGCCCATTTGCTGCAGCAGTTATTTGGTTGATGTGCGCTTCAGGAGATGTGCTTGGTGTTATACTCACCCCAAGATCTTTTTCCTTGAGTGAGGTTTGTAGTCTCTGGCCCCTAGACTGTACTCCGTCTGCGGTCTTCTTTGCCCTTCCCCAATCTTCATGACTTTGCACTTGGTGGGATTGAACTCCAGGAGCCAATTGCTGGACCAGGTCTGCAGCTTGTCCAGATCCCTTTGTAGTTCTGCCTGGTCTTCGATCGAATGAATTCTTCTCATCAACTTCACGTCATCTGCAAACAGGGACACCTCGGAATTTATTCCTTCCGTCATGTCGTTCACAAATACCAGAAACAGCACTGGTCCTAGGACTGACCCCTGTGGGACCCCGCTGGTCACAGGTGCCCACTCTGACACCTCGCCACGTACCATTACTCGCTGCCGTCTTCCTGACAAGTATTCCTTGATCCATTGTAGTGCCTTCCCTGTTATCCCTGCTTGGTCCTCCAGTTTTTGCACTAATCTCTTGTGTGGTACTGTGTCAAACGCCTTCTTGCAGTCCAAGAAAATGCAATTCACCCACCCCTCTCTCTCTCTTGTCTTACTGCTGTCACCTTGTCATAGAACTCCAGTAGGTTTGTGACACAGGATTTCCCATCCCTGAAACCATGTTGGCTGCTATTGATGAGATCATTCCTTTCTAGGTGTTCCACCACTCTTCTCCTGACAATCTTCTCCATGACTTTGCATACTATACATGTCAGTGACACTGGTCTGTAGTTTAGTGCTTCATGTCTGCCTCCTTTTTTAAAGATTGGGACTACATTTGCTGTCTTCCATGCCTCAGGCAATCTCCCTGTTTCGATAGATGTATTGAATATTGTTGTTAGGGGTACACATAGCGCCTCTGCTCCCTCTCTCAGGACCCATGGAGAAATGTTATCTGGCCCCATTGCCTTTGAGGTATCTAGCTCGCTCAGAAGCCTCTTCACTTCCTCCTCGGTTGTGTGTACTGTGTCCAGCACCTGGTGGTGTGCCCCACCTCTCCGTCTTTCTGGAGCCCCTTCTGTCTCCTCTGTGAACACTTCTTTGAATCTCTTGTTGAGTTCCTCACATACTTCACTGTCATTTCTTGTTGTCTCTCCTCCTTCCCTCCTTAACCTGATTACCTGGTCCTTGACTGTTGTTTTCCTCCTGATGTGGCTGTATAACAGCTTCGGGTCAGATTTGGCTTTCGCTGCTATGTCGTTTTCATATAGTCGTTGGGCCTCCCTTCTTATTTGTGCATATTCGTTTCTGGCTCTACGACTGCTCTCCTTATTCTCCTGGGTCCTTTGCCTTCTATATTTCTTCCATTCCCTAGCACACTTGGTTTTTGCCTCCTTGCACCTTTGGGTGAACCATGGGCTCATCCTGGCTTTTTCATTATTCCTGTTTCCCTTGGGTACAAACCTCTCCTCAGCCTCCTTGCACATTGTTGCTACATATTCCATCATCTCATTAACTGGTTTCCCTGCCAGTTCTCTGTCCCACTGAACCTCGTTCAGGAAGTTCCTCATTCCGGTGTAGTCCCCTTTCTTGTAGTTTGGTTTCAATTGTCCTGGCCTTCCTGCTTCCCCCTCCACTTGTAGCTCTACTGTGTATGCGAAGCTCAAAACCACATGATCGCTGGCCCCAAGGGGTCTTTCATATGTGATGTCCTCAATATCTGCACTACTCAAGGTGAATACTAAGTCCAGTCTTGCTGGTTCATCCTCTCCTCTCTCTCTTGTAGTGTCCCTTACGTGTGTGTGTAAAAAATCATTATTTTCCGATCAGACATTTAAACTTAGTTTCATACCCATCCATTGAGAAATAAAAAATAATATTTACCTGTTAATTATAATTACAGTATGGAGTATAAATGATATTACATTCAGAATCAACGTTCCGGTGACATTAGGTCGGCCTGAATATGGAATATTACAACCCAGATTGGACTATCTTCCATCAACACTGAGAGGAATGTGTTACCAGTTATGTACTCACCTGGTTGTGGTTGCATGGGTCGATTCACAGCTCCTGGCCCCGCAGTCAGAGTTCATGGTCCCGCCAGGAGCTGTGTTTACCACTGTTTACCACTGTTTGTTATTGTCACTGTCAACACCACTTGTGCTACCAGTGATGTGTTTACCACTTGTTATTGTCACTGTTATTGTCAACACCTGAGAGCACTGAGAGCACTGTGCTGCCACTGATGTGTTTACCACTGTCGGTTAGTGTCACTGTCAACACCACTGAGAGCACTGTGCTTCCTGTGATGTGGTTTACCACTGTTATTGTCACTGCTAGCACCACTTAGAGCACTGTGCTGCCTGTGATGTGTTTACCACCGTTGGTTTTATCACTGCCATCACAACTGTGTCAGGCTGTTTCTGCCCTTGTTGCTACCCTTCTCTACCACTGCTGTTATTTTCACTACATTCACACACTCATCCAGAAGAAGCACTCATTCTCATATCCATAAAAATTGAGCATTAGCAGCGTTACTACAACTCTCTCTCTCTCTCTCTTTCTCTCTCTCTCTTTCTCCCATGTACCTTTGCATAACATATTCACTAACATCCTCAAGAGATTGGTTTTCTAAACATGTATACTAAAATATTCTTGACTTTACATTACAAGTCCAAGGTTTTAATTCCCAGGTCTAGGGTCTGAACACCCAGGTACCAGGTCCTAGAATTTTTGTCTGAAAATCCAAGTCACAGTTTATTGCTCTCAGGGCTCAGTGTTACCAAATGCAAAAAGTAAACAAAACTTTCAGTGTTTGTGAACGTGAGCTCAGCGTTGTGCTCGACGTCGACACAAATCCATAATGTTGAAAAAATGTCACAGGTGCAGAAAAAGATTTTATTGTGGAAACGTTTCGCTCTTTAAAGGTTTTCATCAAATCAGTGCAATGGATGGAGGACCAGACCGCTGAAAACTTCCCTGGTTTTAACCGCACCTCACCTACGGTTCTCACTCCACCTGTGTATTCCTCAGGCTTGGTCACCAAGTGAGAGATTGTCTATGTAAAGTTTCCTTCCTTCCTCTGTGTCCTTGTGTTGCAAAGCATTTTATAATTCTTATGCCCAAAGTACGAATAACTAAGGAGAAAAAGTGAAATTGGAAAGGGAAAGTGATACGTGGATACAGTGTTTACATTAAACAAAGTGATCAATGAAAGTCGTAATACCTTGGCTGGAATATTTCACAATTAATCCAAAAGCTGGAGAGAGAACTGTAGACAACGTCTCTTTCTGTACTGAACATTTATCTCTGTTTGATAAACATTCAAAACAAACTGAAAAGTCGAATGAAGTTTCCTCTTCTAAACAGAAGTTCGTAGTGAAAATTGTATAAAGAAAAGTATGTGTCTCTTGTTTTTATAAATTTAAAAAGGCATATGACAGGGCGTAGAGGGAGACAGCAGTGTTACTAGTATTGTTAACGTTGTGTAACACCAGAAAGATATATACAATTATAACGCTATACGCAGTAACACCAGACATACACACTAACACACTGTTACACACAATAACAACAGATATACATAACATGCATAAATATACATAGTATTATGCAGAAAATTCCAAAGTATGAAATAAATAACTATGAAACATAAATAGTAGAATCAAATTTACAATGAGTGTCGTCTCCATGGTAGTCTGGCTAGACGAGTACTTCTTGTCTGGCTGCTCTACGTGTCGAGTGAGTCCAGCAAGTTATAATTACAGTGAGCTCAATTTTGTGTCCTTCCCTATAATTATACCTTTCTGTATATAATGATGTTAAAACACTTGTGTTCTAATATCATATATGGACAGTGCTCCGTGGATTGGTCGCTCTTGAAAACTTAAGTTCCTCTCTTGAGGAAATGTTGTGTTGGGGCTCACATCAATTTTTAAAAAATATTATCATAAATGAAAAATTATATGCATACATTTATTTGTTTATTTACATTTTGCTTATTTACTGAAACATCAATTCACGACAAGTTTCAGAGTTAACTTTACTGTGTCATCAGACACTGCACAACATTACTGTGTCATCAGACACTGTACAACATTACTGTGTCATCATACACTGCACAACATTACTGTGTCATCATACACTGTATAACATTACTGTGTCATCAGACACTGTACAACATTACTGTGTCATCATACACTGTATAACATTACTGTGTCATCATACACTGTACAACATTACTGTGTCATCAGACACTGTACAACATTACTGTGTCATCATACACTGTACAACATTACTGTGTCACACATGTGTCATCAACACTGTACAACATTACTGTGTCATCAGACACTGTACAACATTACTGTGTCATCAGACACTGTACAACATTACTGTGTCATCAGACACTGTACAACATTACTGTGTCATCAGTACACTGTACAACATTACTGTGTCATCAGACACTGTACAACATTACTGTGTCATCAGACACTGTACAACATTACTGTGTCATCAGACACTGTACAACATTACTGTGTCATCAGACACTGTACAACATTACTGTGTCATCAGACACTGTACAACATTACTGTGTCATCAACAACATTACTGTGTCATCAGACACTGTACAACATTACTGTGTCATCAGACACTGTACAACATTACTGTGTCATCACACTGTACAACATTACTGTGTCATCAGACACTGTACAACATTACTGTGTCATCAGACACTGTACAACATTACTGTGTCATCAGACACTGTACACATTACTGTGTCATCAACATGTACAACATTACTGTGATCAGTCACTGTACAACATTACTGTGTCATCAGCTAAGGCAACTACCCCTCATCTTTGCAGTGGTAAAGAACCTGTGTTCCTGTCATCTGGACTGACTATTCAAGGCTATAGACTCTGTGAAGAACTAGTCGTTGGGTTGTCACTCAACACCTGTGACCCCCCCCCCCCACATCATCAGCAACGGCTACAATTTCTACAAGACGGTGTCAACCTCAACCAGACACCCCAGTATCACTGTACATATTAGCGTTGAATTCAAATGTCATTTTTCCATTTCATTTTTCATTTTTCTTTCAAGTAGGATACACCTTCATATTTCAATGTTCTATATTTGCATCACTAAATAATAAAGTGTTTATCTTTGTGAATTATTATTTCTTTTTCTATTCATTAATTTTCCTGAGGAGGAGCCAGCCTTGGTAATACTGTCTGAAGTTGTTACAGGGCTGAGTAAGCCTTCACAAGTGGCGACCTTGCCAGGATCAACTCGACTGAATCAAGATTCAACTCCATCTCGAATCTACCATTGGAACTTCAACGCCGCATACCACAGACGGTTACCACCAGCCATGAGTAATCATTCTCTATGGTAGGACTACAGTACAGGTATTTAAAAGATTTGGTGATTGTTATAGTCTCAATTTATTGTAAGTCAAGTCAAGGCAGGATATACTAGTTAATTCTGCCACCTATATTTTTGAGCTTGAAACGATTTGGAGGAATAAACTCTAGGGACCCGAGATTTTCCAGTGACAAGTTGTTTCATTGCTCTATGTATTATATCAAGGGAACTCTTGTAGGACTCTTGATTTGTTGGTGAGAAGATTGGATGGTCAAGGGACCCCATTCTACTTACTGTTTGGTCGGAGCTGGCATAGAACCCTCTGTTTTCATTCACACATACTGTTTAATCGAAGCAGGGATCGAACCCTCCGATTTATTTACAGTTTGAGCAGAGCAGGAATTGAACTCTCCGTTTTCTTTGATATATCTGTTTCATTTTTCACTGGTAGTTTAAGTTATTCTTGCAAGTATGGAGGAATACCAGTTTTGGATGAACACTGGGAGTAAGTTAGGAATAACGGGAAAAAAATTAGAACTTTTCATTAGCTCTAAGATCCAGGAAAGATAAAGAAAGGAGAAAGAGAACCTTGAGAGAGAGGAGAAAAAGGAGAGAGAGAGAATTGAGAGAGATGAGAAAAAGGAGAGAGAGAGAATCGAGAGAGAGGAGAAAAGAGAGAGAGAGAGAATCGAGAGAGAGGAGAAAAAGGAGAGAGATCGAATTGAAAGAGAAAATCAAGAAAGTTAGAAAGAGAAAGAGAGGAGAAAAAGGAACATGATAGAGTTGATCGTGAGGAGAGAGCTAAAGTCCGTGAGGAACAAGCTAAATTAAGAGAACTTGAGGAAAGAGCAAAAGATAAAGAACCTGAGGAAAAAGCTAGAGAACATGAGAAAGAGAGAGAATGAGTTGCGAGAGAGACAGAAAGATCGCGAGGTAGAGAAATCTCGCCTTGTATTAGAGAATAAAAAGTTAACTTTTACACAACAACAATTAGAGGAAGGAGTAATTGAACATCATGCAGCTAGTGCACATATTCCAACACCTAATTTACCTCCCTTCACAGAGGGTGAAGACATTACTTCATACATTATCAGGTTTGAAAATACCGCTACCCTCTGTGAATGGCCTGCTGACACCTGGGCTACCAGGTTAGGTATGTTATTTTCTGGTACAGCTTTGAATATCTATGCAACTTTGTCGCAGGATATCATATGTAATTATAACCTACTGAAGAAGGCAATCCTTAAAGCATATCAAAAAACCACAAATTCTTATAGGAAAGATTTCAGGTATGCCACCTTACAGCATGGCCAAAACTTTCAGCAGTTACAGGTAACACTCTTTCGTTTGTTCGACTTTTGGATAGAGAGTTCAGGAATTGATCACAGTTATGAATCTCTTAGAGACTTCATGGTTGCTGACCAGTTCCTGACAGCTCTTCCTCACCAGATACGAACATTCATTAGAGAACGTAACCTGATTAAAGCTGAGGAAGTTGCTGAGGCCGCTGACTTGTATGCTGAGGCTCACAATTCCTATAAAGACCTAAAGGGATCGAACCCTAAGGGCAAGGGTTCACCAGATCTTAAGAAATCAAAGCCTCTAGTGGAAAGTAAACTGACTTCTTTTATTCCTGTTTGTCATTTATGTGGTGTTAAGGGACATAAACGTCCCGATTGTCCTTCTAAGAAAGTGCAAAAAGTTGGAAGATGTTTTAAAGACTGTAATGACCAAGCACCCTTCTGTTCAGGAACAGTTAATGGACTTAATGTATCTACCATTTTACGAGACACTGGATGCACATGTATAGTCATTTCTGATAAGCTGTTCCCTAACCTTAAAGAAACTCATTCCTCTGCTATACTTTCAGACTACTTGGGCCGTACAGACACTTTTCCTACCATCCGTTGTTACATTAGGTCTAAATGGTTCACAGGTTGGTCTGAAGCCGTACTAGCTCCCATCACTTCTTGCTCCGTACTAATAGGTAATGTAAAAGGTGCCATTCTTCCTTCTGAGGTTGACCTTTCATCACCAAAGATGGACATAAGTGTTTCAGCTCCTCTTCCTGTAAAATCAGAGAAGCCCCTCGACAGTTCAGATGAGACAATGTCTCGTGAGATTCATGTGGGGTTAGAAACCAGTGATACTACTCTCGAAAGCGAGGTAGTAGGATCACCGGTTCACTTGTTAGATGAAAGTGAAGATATCGCCTCCGATACTATAAATGTCTTGACTAGGGCTCAGACCAAAGCCCAGGCTTCTCCTACTGTCCATCCTTTGATTTTCCCTGACTTTAAGCCTTTAGATATATCGAAGGACTCCTTTGTCAATTTACAACGTAATTGCCCTTCTCTTCAGAATTGCCATAATGCAGCTAGACAAAATCAAGTTATCCAAAGGAAAAACTTTTCATATAAATTTGAATATATAAAAGGTATCTTGTATAAATCAGTATTCAAATTAAATTCAGATGAGATAGACTATTCCATCTTAGTTGTTCCAAGTCAATGCAGAGAGACTGTTCTTAAAATGGCTCATGACCTGCCAGTGGCCGGACATTTCTCGCATCGTAAAACCTTGAATAAAATTAGGGAAACCTATTTTTGGCCCAAAATGTCCTCAGATATCACTACCTATTGTAGATCGTGTAAAGTTTGCCAACTGTCATCCTCCCGAGGTACCCGGCGAGTACCTATGGTCAAAATGCCAATCTTTACGGTACCGTTTGAAAGAGTAGCTATTGACATCGTTGGTCCTTTATCACCACTTTCATCTGGGGGACATAGATATATATTAACATTAGTTGATTATGCTTCGAGTTTCCCTGAAGCTGTACCCTTAAAGACCATAACTACTACAGAGGTGGCTGAAGCCCTTTTGTCCATCTTCTCCAGAGTTGGCATCCCTAGAGAAATTTTGTCTGACCGTGGGACACAATTCACATCTGACTTAATGCAACATCTCTACCAACTTCTGGGAGTGAAGCCTCTCTTCACAACACCCTATCATCCCAGCTGTAATGGGAGGATTGAGCGCCAGCATTCGGTTCTCAAGTCCATTTTAAGGAAACTTTGCTCCCTTAAACCTAAGGAGTGGCATCGTTACCTACCCTGTGCTTTGTTTGCCATGAGGGAAGTTCCCAGTGACTCTTTGGGGTTTTCACCTTTTGAACTTCTCTATGGTAGACAGGCCAGAGGTCCATTGTCCATCCTTCATGACTTATGGACTAATGAGGAGGTGAATGCTGAGGTTCAGTCTTCTTATCAGTTTCTCCTTGACCTTAGATCCAAACTTGAGGAGACCTCTGACATAGTTTCGAAAAACTTAAGCTTATCAATGGACCAGTACAAAACCTATTTTGATTCCAAAAGTCAGAGGAGAAGTTTTAAAGTAGGGGATGAAGTTCTGGTACTTTTACCAATAAAGTCAAATAAATTATTAGTAGCATGGAAAGGTCCGTATAAGGTATTGAAAATTTGTGGGAAGGTTGATTACCTCATAGAAGTCAAGGGGAAACCTAAGCTTTATCATATCAACATTCTTAAGAAATATTACCGAAGAAATTCGGTTAACTGCCTGAATGACTTTGATTTAGTTTTTCCACACAAACTTGATAAGACAACTGAGGAGTGTAAGGTGTGCGTAATTGACACCTCTAACGTAGACTATGACAGAGAACTACATGACTTGGTGACTCTTGACCACTCAGGTGCAACAAACATTAATATCAATGAGTCTTTGGATGACCATAAGAAACATGAACTACTTCAATGTGTGAGTAACTTCTCAGATGTTTTTACTGATATTCCAGGTGTCACCTCCACGGTAGTCCATAAGATTGACTTAGTCACGGACAATCCTATCAAACGGAAATTATACCCAGTTCCAGTTCACCTTAGGGATGCATTTGACCGAGAGGTAGACAGATTATTAAAGCTAAAGATCATTGAACCTTCAGTATCTGCATATTGCTCACCAGTAGTCATGGTTAAGAAGGAAGACAATTCATATAGACTTGCTATTGACTTCAGAGGACTTAATGCTATAACTCGGTGGGATGCTGAGCCTATGCCCTTAATAGATAGCGATCTACACAAATTTTATGACTCTTCTTTCTTTTCAGAGATTGATATTGCACAAGCATATCATCAAGTAATGTTAGATCCTTCTTCTAAGCAGTACACCGCTTTTCCTACCCACCAAGGACTGATGCAGTATAGAACTATGCCCTTCGGTTTGGTAACTGCCTGTGCTACCTACGTGAGACTGATGAGAAAGGTCTTGGGTAATATGCCAAATGTTTCAGTTTATTTTGATAACATTTACGTAATGACATCCACGTGGGGCAAGCATATCCAAACATTAACATCAGTTTTACGTAGGTTACGCTCACATGGCCTCACTGCCAAGCCGAAGAAATGCTTCCTTGGGTATAACAAAATTAGATATCTCGGACTGATTCTTTCTAATAACTCTTTGCAGCCTCTCCCCAGTAAGATCAAAGCTTTATTAGAGTTTAAATTCCCCAAAACCAAGAAGCTCATGTGTAGCTTTCTTGGTTCTGTAAATTTTTATGCACGGTTTATCCCCAACATTACCGATCTTACAGGCATCTTATCCGACTACCTTAAAAAGTCTGTGAAGGAATCTCTTGAACTTTCCAACGTAGCTCGAGAAAAGTTTAATGAGATTAAAAACATCTTCTCAAAAGACCCTATACTTAAGATTCCAGATATTAATAAACCGTTTTGTTTAAGAACTGATGCCTCCAATACCGGCTTAGGTGCAGTGTTACTACAGTACCATGATGGTACACCCTTCCCTGTATGCTTCCTAAGCCGGAAACTTCTTCCTGCAGAAACGAGATACTCCACCATAGAAAAGGAATGTTTGGCCCTTGTGTGGGGTATCTCCAAACTTAAATTTTATTTACTGGGAAAAGAATTTATTTTAGAGACGGATCACAAACCTTTGATATACCTAGAAACTTTTAAGGGAACCAACAGTCGCCTCTTGAGGTGGACATTGGCACTCCAAGCTTTTAAGTTCCATATTGTGTATATCAATGGTTCATCCAATTATTTCTGACTGGTTAAGTCGTGACAGTCAGTAGAAGATTTGGTGCCTTACACGACTTCCAAGTGTTAGAACTTTTTCCTCACCTATTCTTCTTATACTCCTTGAGTATAAGTCTTGGTATGGGGGAGTGTGAGGGAAAAGTTCAACAGATAGGAGTAGCGAGCGAGTATATGGTTACGATAGTTTGATTGCCGGCTGCTTGTTAAGGTAGGGTCAGTCTAGCTCCCGCTATCCCCCCCTCCTCTTTCTCCACCCCGAAAGGTGACGTGTGGGACTCCAACCAAACAGTAATCACTTGACTCACAGCTCCCAGCACAACTGTAAGTAAAAGCCTCTGCTCCTATTCTAGTGGATATATTGGTTGAAAGCTTCACTTTTGACCAATAATAAACTTAGTCCTTTCAGCCTTGATTTCCATGTTATGCTTTTAGATAATCACCATTTCTTTTAGATATTGCACTTATCATGGAGAGTGATTTTTCAAGCAGTGGGTAACCTTTGTCTCTTTCTAACTTGGAATGACAGCTTGGGTCATCTGCCAACCAAAGAAACGTGTTGAAGGAGACGGACTTTACACAGGTCGTGGGACGTCACTTTTTATCTACCTACCTGATTAATTGTAGTTAACCACAGGCAACTACCCCTCATCTTTGCAGTGGTGAAGAACCTGCATTCCTATCATCTGGACAGACTATTCAAGGCTATAGACTCTGTGAAGAACTAGTCGTTGGGTTGTCACTCAACACCTGTGACATCCCCCACATCATCAGCAACGGCTACAATTTCTACAAGACGATGTCAACATCAACCAGACACCACAGTTTAACTGTACATATTAGCGTTGAATTCAGATATCCTTTTTATTTTTCATTTTTCATTTTTCTTTCAAGTAGGATCCAAATTCATATTTAATTGTTTTATATTTTCATTCCTAAATAATAAATTGTTTATCTTTATATGTTATTTCTTTTTCTATTCATTAATTTTCCTGAGGAGGAGCCAGCCTAGGTTGTTCCAGGGCTGAGTAAGCCTTCAGAGTTGTTTTATAATAGCTTTTTGTTTTAGTACAAACCTTCTTGGATGTAGTAGTCAGGATGCTCAGCTTTTCTGACCTGTTGGTTTATACTGGAAACTTCTTGCTCTAAACGCAATGGTCAGCAAATCCCTGAATATCTTAGGAGTAGACTAAACAGTTCTTTTCTTAACTTATATTGATTGTTGAAATAATTGACACAAGTTGATGTGTTTGAAGGCTTTCTGTAAAAGTGAGCTGGTTCTTATTTTCTTGCTAGAGTTCCTTGTCTTTCCCACTGATATTTGTTGTCTTTCTGGTTAATGTTCTTCCTCAAGAATGAATGTTCTGTGCTTCTTTGCTTGTTCCTTCTTTGTTGCCATTTTCTGGTGTGTATTCTTTTCATAACGTAGCTTCTCTTTCAGTTTCCTTCTCTATTTGCGTCCGAGGTGCTTATTTTTCCTGCCTTCTCCAGTGTGTTTTTTGTGTTTGATTCATTCTTCAGTGCATATTCCCTTAATTGTTCTTTCTTTCCTTGTTTTTTTCCTGTGTATGTTCTGTTTCTGTGCCTTTGTTTCTCTATTAGTTTTTCTTTTGATTATTTTTGAAAGTAACAGCGAGCTTTTAAGTGATTATGTGATTATTAATTTCCATGTAAATGCACTGCTATGTAAGCAGATACAAACAGGTCTCAGGTGTTTGTCTGCAACAAGCACTGCTATGTAAGCAGATACAAGCAGGTCTCATATTTACAAGCAGGTCTCAGGTGTTTGTCTACAACAAGCACTGCTATGTAAGCAGATACAAGCAGGTCTCAGGTGTTTGTCTGCAACATGCACTGCTATGTAAGCAGATACAAGCAGGTCTCAGGTGTTTGTCTGCAACAAGCACTGCTATGTAAGCAGATACAAGCAGGTCTCAGGTGTTTGTCTGCAACAAGCAATGTAAGCATATGTTTGTCTGAAACATGCACTGCTATATAAGCAGATACAAGCAGGTCACAGGTGTTTGTCTGCATTCAGGTGTTTGTCTACAACAAGCACTGCTATGTAAGCAGACACAAGCAGGTCTCAGAACATGCACTGCTATGTAAGCAGAGACAAGCAGGTCTCAGGTGTTTGTCTACAACAAGCACTGCTATGTAAGCAGACACAAGCAGGTCTCAGGTGTTTGTCTGCAACATGCACTGCTATGTAAGCAGATACAAGCAGGTCTCAGGTGTTTGTCTGCAACAAGCACTGCTATGTAAGCAGATACAAGCAGGTCTCAGGTGTTTGTCTACAACAAGCACTGCTATGTAAGCAGATACAAGC
Source organism: Cherax quadricarinatus (assembly GCF_038502225.1). NCBI lineage: Eukaryota > Metazoa > Arthropoda > Malacostraca > Decapoda > Parastacidae > Cherax > Cherax quadricarinatus. Next base: position 4,316 of record NW_027196700.1, on the reverse strand, counting down.
AGGTCTCAGGTGTTTGTCTACGACAAGCACTGCTATGTAAGCAGATACAAGCAGGTCTCAGGTGTTTGTCTGCAACAAGCACTGCTATGTAAGCAGATACAAGCAGGTCTCAGGTATTTGTCTACGACAAGCACTGCTATGTAAGCAGATACAAGCAGGTCTCAGGTGTTTGTCTGCAACAAGCACTGCTATGTAAGCAGATACAAGCAGGTCTCAGGTGTTTGTCTACAACAAGCACTGCTATGTAAGCAGATACAAGCAGGTCTCAGGTGTTTGTCTACAACAAGCACTGCTATGTAAGCAGATACAAGCAGGTCTCAGGTGTTTGTCTTGCTATGTAAGCAGATACAAGCAGGTCTCTGGTGTTTGTCTACAACAAGCACTGCTATGTAAGCAGATACAAGCAGGTCTCAGGTGTTTGTCTACAACAAGCACTGCTATGTAAGCAGATACAAGCAGGTCTCAGGTGTTTGTCTACAACAAGCACTGCTATGTAAGCAGATACAAGCAGGTCTCAGGTGTTTGTCTGCAACAAGCACTGTATGTAAGCAGATACAAGCAGGTCTCAGGTATTTGTCTTGCTATGTAAGCAGATACAAGCAGGTCTCAGGTGTTTGTCTGCAACATGCACTGCTATGTAAGCAGATACAAGCAGGTCTCAGGTGTTTGTCTACAACAAGCACTGCTATGTAAGCAGATACAAGCAGGTGGTGTTTGTCTACAACAAGCACTGCTATGTAAGCAGATACAAGCAGGTCTCAGGTGTTTGTCTGCAACAAGCACTGCTATGTAAGCAGATACAAGCAGGTCTCTGGTGTTTGTCTACAACAAGCACTGCTATGTAAGCAGATACAAGCAGGTCTCAGGTGTTTGTCTGCAACAAGCACTGCTATGTAAGCAGATACAAGCAGGTCTCAGGTGTTTGTCTACAACAAGCACTGCTATGTAAGCAGATACAAGCAGGTCTCAGGTGTTTGTCTGCAACATGCACTGCTATGTAAGCAGATACAAGCAGGTCTCAGGTGTTTGTCTGCAACATGCACTGCTATGTAAGCAGATACAAGCAGGTCTCAGGTGTTTGTCTGCAACATGCACTGCTATGTAAGCAGACACAAGCAGGTCTCAGGTGTTTGTCTGCAACATGCACTGCTATGTAAGAAGACACAAGCAGGTCTCACATATGACGTAAGTCATATTTTCTGCATTCATTTTTTCATTAATTCTTTTGCAACTTAACCATTAAATAAGGTTGGTACGATTTTCGATGTTTCATTGTAAATCAATATAAAAGGTCATAGATTTGCCATCTAAACTACTACATACATTAGTTGATATTCATTAATAGAAGTTTATCTGAGATATTAACAAGGAGACGTGTCGGCCAGGAGATGTGTCAGCCAGGAGACGTGTCAGCCAGGAGACGTGTCGGCCAGGAGACGTGTCGGCCAGGAGACGTGTCAGCCAGGAGACGTGTCAGCCAGGAGACTTGTCGGCCAGGAGACGTGTCGGCCAGGAGACGTGTCAGCCAGGAGACGTATCAGCCAGGAGACGTGTCGGCCAGGAGACCTGTCAGCCAGGAGACGTGTCAGCCAGGAGACGTGTCAGCCAGTACAGTAACAAACGAAACAATAAAGAAACACAAAACAGTATAGTGACACATAAAATGGTATAGTGTTATATAAAACGGTAAGGTGAAACATTAAACAGTATAGTGACAAATAAAACATTATAGTAACACATAAAACAGTAAACTGAGACGTAAAACAGCATAGTAACACAAAACAGAATAATAACATATAAAACAGTATTATAACACATAAAACAGAACACCAACACAGAAGAACAGTAAAATATAAGAGATGTAAATCTGTGTTACTGCACTGTTCTTCTGTGTTACTGTACAGTCCTCTGTGTTATTGTACTGGTCTTCTGTGTTACTTTACTGTTATTCTTTGTTACTGTATTGATTTTCTCTGTTACTGTACTGGTCTTCTGTGTTATTGTCTGGGAATAACACCACCGTGGCTACTGTCAGGGAGGCTGGAGTGGGAGTAACACTACCGTGGCTACTGTCAGGGAGGCTGGAGTGGGAATAACACAACCGTGGCTACTGTCAGGGAGGCTGGAGTGGGAAAAACACCACCGTGGCTACTGTCAGGGAGGCTGGAGTGGGAATAACACCACCGTGACTACTGTCAGGGAGGCTGGAGTGGGAATGGGAACACCACCGTGACTACTGTCAGGGAGGCTGGAGTGGGAATAACACCACCGTGGCTACTGTCAGGGAGGCTGGAGTGGGAATAACACCACCGTGACTACTGTCAGGGAGGCTGGAGTGGGAATAACACCACCGTGGCTACTGTCAGGGAGGCTGGAGTGGGAATAACACCACCGTGACTACTGTCAGGGAGGCTGGAGAGGGAATAACACCACCGTGGCTACTGTCAGGGAGGCTGGAGTGGGAATAATACCACCGATGCTACTGTCAGGGAGGTTGGAGTGGGAATAACACCACCGTGGCTACTGTCAGGGAGGCTGGAGTGGGAATAACACCACCGATGCTACTGTCAGGGAGGTTGGAGTGGGAATAACACCACCCATTTGAATCCAAATCATAAATTATTAGTAACAGTTAATAATAAACTTATTATAATAATTATTATTTGCGACCACTGTCAGCCTCAGAGTTATCTCTGAGTTACCAGACCTTGCCACGTGGAAGCCAGTGGTTCGTCTTTAAGGTCACCCCCCCCCCTCGCCTTCCCCAGGTTCATGTGTCCAGGAATTCATCCGTGGGCCCCCGGATGTCTCCCCTTCCTCACTTCCCTAAGGTCAGCCTCGCCTCTCTCTCTCTGTCTCTCTCTCTCTCTCTGCCTTCCAGCCTCAGCCTTCCCTAGGTTCATGTATCTAGGAATCCATCCGTCCGCCTCCGGATGTCTCCCCTTCCACACTTACCCAAGGTCAGCCTCAACAACAACCTTCCCCAAGTTCATGTATCCAGGAATCCATCCGTTCGCTCCCGGATGTCTTCCCTTCCCCACTTACCTAAGGTCAGCGAGTTAGGTGAGTGCCTTCCCCGGTTCAGTGTCTCCAGGAGTCCACTTGGTGTCACCTCAAGTGGAATCCCTTCCCCACTTCCCCAAAGTCAGCGGTATTCTTGCCTTACCCAGGTTCATGTATCCAGAAATCCATCCGTCTACCGCCGGATGTCTTCCCTTCCCCACTTCCCCAAGGTCAGCCTCAACTGCATGTATTCATGCCGTCCCCAGGTTCATGTATCCAGGAATCCATCCGTTTTCTCTCGGATGTCTCCCCTTCCCCACGTCCCCAAGGTCAGCCTCAACAACAACCTTCCCCAAGTTTATGTATCCAGGAATCCATCCGTTCGCTCCCGGATGTCTTCCCTTCCCCACTTACCTAAGGTCAGCGAGTTAGGTCAGTGCCTTCCCCGGTTCAGTGTCTCCAGGAGTCCACTTGGTGTCACCTCAGGTGGACTCCCTTCCCCACTTCCCCAAAGTTAGCGGTATTCTTGCCTTGCCCAGGTTCATGTATCCAGGAATCTATCCGTCTACCGCCGGATGTCTTCCCTTCCCCACGTCCCCAAGGTCAGCCTCAACAACAACCTTCCCCAGGTTCATGTATCCAGGAATCCATCCGTTCGCTCCCGGATGTCTTCCCTTCCCCACTTACCTAAGGTCAGCGGTGCCTTCCCCGGATCAATGTCTCCAGGAGTCCACCTATGTCACCTTAGATGGACTCCCTTCCCCACTTCCCCAGAGTCAGCGGTTCCCACCCTCAGTGACCTTGCTGGGTGGAAACTTGGTCTTGTCTAGCTGGTCTACGGTAGAGACTGTCCAGGTGGGTGGAATTACTGGAGGGGACACAGTAAACTGCGTCCAGTAATTACACCCGCCAAGACAGCCGCTACCATACACCAGCTAGACGCCACCAAGATGTCACACAGTTCGGCCACCTCGGAATGGCTAATTAATTATAATTTTGGAATTCCTTTTATGTTACACTGTGAAGTTATTCTGAGTACAAGATTTTTTTTAATAATATAGCAGTTTAAAAGCATTTGTGAGTGTTTTATTTTATATAGATGATGCCAAAGTGTTGATGAATTTGTCTACATCAATGAAACTGTATTAAATATTACACTGTCTTCATTTTTATTTATTAATTCATCTGTCGCATTTGACATTGGAAAGTTAACAAGCGCACAAACATACACATATATAAAAGTATCTTCTTATAAACGAACCATGCCATACACACACATGTGAGAGAGAGAGAGAGAGAGAGAGAGAGAGAGA